>NW_020171816.1:1073810-1099687 GCF_003031525.2 Neophocaena asiaeorientalis asiaeorientalis
AAAAAAAAATCCTATAGGGTTATTAACTAACAATTTAGTTCTGTGATGTTTAATATTACATGCATGTGATTACCGTCAATACAATGAGATTTTGCAGACACAATTAAAGTAATGCTGATTTAGTTTCAAATATCAAGTCATAGTTAAATATTCCTTTAACTGATCATCAAGTTTGATTTGTGCTTATATTTCCTAAATAACAGCTAACTCTCTAGGTGTTTCTGAGTTATGGCTGCCACTCTGAGAATCAAGATAGATACGGTAGGCAGCTTAAAGGACAGTTCTCCCAAAAGGCAAGAGAAGGTAGCCTTGCATTCACACCAACGTTTACATATATGCTCAAACATTAGGCTTAACTCTCTCATTTTGCTCAGGTCTAAACGTTGCCATTGTTCAGACAGATGTGTTTGGAAACCAATGGTTCAGACAATAAAAACTTCAATTAGGCTCACAAGAAAACAGTTGACCTGAGAACCTGAAAGGGCAGAGCTAAAGCTAAATACTTCATGCCAGCCTTTTATAAATCCTATGGCAGACTCACCCACACCCACGCCGTCCTTGACAAGTACTGAGCAGTGTTGCTCCCAGCAGCTGCGGCAAAACTGGTGCTGACAGGCCAGAGACAATAGGTTTTCCTTCCGCACAAACTGCATACACACTGCGCAGTGGTGAGGGGGATGGGTTGTGGGGACCTGGGGAGAGGCAGAGTGATATGAGCCATGGGAGGCAATTCTGACCCCGCAACAAGTGTCAGAATTCAATTGCAATGTGTGCACTCTGCGAGTTCCAGTTTTGAGCAGAAAGCATATTATCAGGAAGGCTTTCTGAAGGAGGTGGTAACTGAACTAGGCTTGATGAATCACTAGGATTTAGAGAGGCAGAGAGAAGATGGAAATGAGAACTAACAGTAGTTTATAACATCAGGCTGAAAAGACCAGGATTTCAGAACTGTCAAGGTCCTTAGAGGTCATTCAATCCACCTTCTTTCCGAGACTATTGGGTTTCTTTTGAAAACTGCCCTCATTCAGCACAGCACAGAGTTGCTCCTCAACAAGTACTACAAACCCAGCCATATAGGTGCTTAGAGGCTGAGTGTGAGCCTCTAACAGCCCACGATGCAGTTTTACGTGTCAAAGACAGTGGTTTTCCCATATCAATATGTCCAAAACATACAGTATTACAGTTTTTACCAAGTTACAACTCATCCTTAATATACCAAAGAGATGTCACATACAATTAATTTAGAGAGATGAGGAAGGCTTCTACAAGGGAAGAAACTCTTCTAGTTTGTGGGCAAATAACTGTAAAGCTTAAACTCCAGAATCCATACCATGCTACGTAAACTGGCAAAGACAATCTGGGGACCCCAGCCAAAAACACTAACCAATGAAAAAGTCCACTATATGTTTAACATTAGGTTCATGTTAGTTTACTGGGAATACAAAAAATAACTTGAGGAAAAGGACCGTATTCTCATGTTTGTCCAGTATTCTCCTAGAAATTTTCTCCTAAGAGACTGAAGAAGTTATGTGGTGATCTGAGCCCCAATTCTCCCTCCTGAGAGTGCTTTTAACATGGCCCTCATTCATTTGACAAATGCTGACTGAACTCTCAGATACAGAGGAAATTGCTATACATTGATTCCTAAACTTAAAAAGCACTTACAGTCTAGTAGGGGAGCTGAAAAGATATGAGTGAATTACTACAACATACACGTAAAGGTTTAAAGATATAATTAGAGGAGTTTGGAGGGGAGTGGTCCCAGGAGATAGGTTTTGTGAGAGATGGCTTGGATGTGGGTCTCTAAAGATGAGTTCCATTTCCACAAGCAGAGATGGGGACAGAATCTGGACATTCCAGACCAGGGAAGGCACAAGCAGAGTCAAAGAGGCATGTGGTGAGTGGGAACACCAAGAACACAGCAGGAATAGAGTACAGGCTGTATGTAAGTGCAAGGAAAAAGGTGAGGCTGGAGAGGGCAGGCAATGATTCACTCCTCATCTATGAGGAAAATTTCCAAACTATAATGGAAATGGAAGATTTAGGCCTATGCTGGAACAAATATCATGGGCATACTGCACTACAAACAAGGCAAGATGGTTCTCAATAACAATGTGAGCCACAGAAAGAGCCACGGGCAACAGGAGAAGCCTTATTCAAGGAGGAGACACTCACATGTTTTGACGGATTGGGCTGAACTCGAGCCTCAACGAGCAGTTGAGCACAATTAGACTTGTATCTACAAAACAAAAAGCAGAAGTAAAGGGAATCAGAACCTGAAGACAAATAGTTTTACTTCTGAACAAAAACAGGATAGACCAACATGTGTTGCAGTCACACTAAAGTGTCTTTGTCTTTTAACTACCTTCTTGCAAAACCAAGCTGGCTTTTTACCTTACTACAAATACTTTCTGCTTTTTCAATTTTTTTAGCTCTCAATTGGTATAAGAATAACAACTCTGTCCTAAAGGCACTCAACTATAAGAAAAATACTTATGAAGGACCATATCTGCTTTAAGTCCCTTTCTGGAATTACAAGCAAATATCTCTATGTCTTCAGAATAGGAAAGGATATCTTCAAGACACAGAAAAAGCAAAGCATAAAGGAAAACTCTGTATGCTACATTTAAGAACTTCAATTCAGGGAATTCCCTGGTAGTCTAGTGGTCAGGATTCTAGGCTTTCACTGCTGTAGCCCAGGTTCAATCCCTGGTCAGGAAACTGAGATCCCGCAAGCCAAAAAAACTTCAGTTCATCAGAAGACAAGATAAAGTGAAAAGCCAAGCTATAAACTGAAAGATAATTCAATACATATACAACTGGTAAAGAACTGATATTCAGAATAAACAAAACAAAAACTCCTAAACGTCCATTTGAAATGAAAAACAACAATTAGAAAAATGGGCAAAAGACATAACAGGCATTTCACAGAAGAGGAAGCACAAATCACATAGGAAAAAATGATCAACCTCCTTAATAACCTGGACATTGAAATTAAAGACAACCAGATGCCATTTACACCCACCAGACTGTAAAACTTTAATTCTGACACTCATACACCACTAGTGGGTATATAACATGGCACAATCACTTTGGACAACATTTTGGCATTATCTAGTAAAGCTGAAGTAACACATACTCTACAGACGAGCAATTCACTTTCTGTACTTAACCCCAGAAAAATTATGTGACACTATAAGTCATGTACAACAGTTTTCAGAGTTGCATTATTTTTAACAGCAAAAAACTAAAAGCTCACAAATAGTTTTTGACAGGAGGATGGATAAGATGTCATGATGTTCAACCTTGTTAATTTAAAAAGTTGAAGAATACATATGATATGATTCCATGCCTGTAAAGTTCTAAAACCATACAAAACTAAAAGATATATAATTTAAGAATAAATAAGAAAATGATCAATGCCGAATTCAAGGTACTGGTCGCCCTGGAGAAGGAAGGGATTGTAGCCAGGTAGGGATTGCCATCAGAGGTTTCTGAGTAAAGGTCAGAGGGTTTCTTTGTTTGCTTTATTTATCTTTAAAACCTATATACATCATACATATGGCATGTGAGTGCACACTCACACATTTTTGGGAAAAAAAATTTCATAATAAAAATTTAATTCCTTTCTGGAATGAGGTATGGCATAAATACATTTAAAAATAAAAACAGTTATCATGTGGCAATAAAAGTGCCACACAAAGTCCAGGTAATCACATTACCAAGACACCAGGAATCTGAGCAGGGAAGAACTACATCTCATATACACGATTTCCTTACTCTGCCTAGTCAGAATGCCTACTTTAATTTTTATTCCTAGTTCTCACACTACTATTCTTAGTATCTTTATAGCTATCCAAATTGTCTCCATCACCAAGTTAGGCTAGAGAGTTTGGACAGTGCTAGATACCCATTACCGGAACCTATGTGGTTCAAGAGTTTTGGATAGCAGTGCAGACAGGGAAGTTCATCTGGAAGTCTACCTAACTGTATTCAGCTCTTCAGTATAGACAGTGAGAGTGCAGTTAGTGAACCAGGAATGCATTTGCTCTTTCCTGATCAGGCTGGGCTGCTCTGGCTAGTTTGGCCTTCTTCGCCTAGAGAAGGAAAGGCATAATGATCTTCCTCTGCCGATCAACAGAATCACACCATACAGAGAAAGAAGACTCACTGTGGTGTGAAAGAGCAGGGGTAGTGACCAGTGCACTGCTCAGCAGGAGCAGTTTTGTTCTCCAGGAGTTAGCTGGCAGTCCGGAGGCATTTTTGATTTATGGACTTCTAGTAGGTAGACCCCGGAGATTCTTCCAAACCTCCTACAATTCACAGAACAGTCCCTTCACAACAAAGAGTTATCTAGCCCAACACATCAACAGTGCTTAGGATAAGAAACCCTGAGCTAGACAGAAGCACATGCCTCTTAGAGGAACCCCCTTAGAGGATGTGTAAGGAGGAGGAACCCCTCCTCCTGACAACTTCCAGGACACCTGAGACTCCAAGCTGTGTGCCTCAAGGGCTCTGGTTCTGGAAGTGCGGGGTAAACTAGCTGACCTTTTCTCTGAAGGTAATATGCACTATGTCATGATGTATTTCTCACTTGATGTGTCTGAAAGAAATAACTGGAGATACTGTCAAGTGTTATCTAGAAGGGCACTGATTAAAAATTAACAATGGCATAAAAAATTTGACCTAACTTCACTGTACAACAACAGGGGTTTGGAAAAGTATGGAACATCTATATAATAAAATACTGTGCCAGCATTAAAACTGGGGTAGAAAGAATATGCTGAAAACATGGGAAAATGTTCACCATATACTGAGAAAAAAAAGGCTATATACTATGATCCAGTGTTTTAAAAATATAATCTGCACACTGTAAGGACATTCTCCAAAACATAAACAATAATCATCACTGGGCGGGTAGGCAGAGAGAGGAGCTATGGGCAATGCCATCTCTTCTTCCTCCCCCAAACACCTTACCTGTCCATTATCTCTGCGACTTGCCAGTGGAAATTAACTAATATAAGTTTAGCAACTGAATGAGATACCTAGAAAGAAAAAAAAAAAGAAATCAAATTATAATGTAGTTTCTTTCAGAATGCTCTGCATTTTGAGAAATGCATACATTCATCTCTATTGCAGGCCCAGGCTTGACTTTCAAATTCTTCCTCTTGGTTCTCTGTTTCATCTTTTAAGTTCAGACTCTTATAGTCTTAGTGATTTCTTGGATCTCTTGATTTTTCGATCTTTGTTTTCATTAACGACCCTTCAAAGAAATTAGTTTGATTTGAAACTTATGCGAAACCATCCTATCTACAGTAAATAACGACCCAGCATCCAATTTAAGAAAAAGAGCTGTTAGGTTCCCTAATGTGATTTGTTTCCTCAAGCTGCTGTAGGAGGCTATACATGGTAAGTGCACCTCTAGTTAGGCCTGTTACTTGTAGAAAACCTCAGGCTTGGACTTCTTGTATAAACCCAGAAAAACAAAACAAACAAAAAACACCCCTGTTTAAAATCTCTGAATTTCCCGGCAACTAATGAGCCCTAATTGCAAGGAGAATTTAGAAGTCTCTGGGCAGTCTTTCTGGCCCCTACATTCTCCTTTAAAGCACAATGGTTATGGCTATCAAAGAGCCTCAGAAGGTGCACTGAACTAGCAATTCTACCTCTGTAAATTTTTTCTGAGGAAATGATACAGGATATACAGTCCCTGAAAAGGATGTTACATAGCTAAGTTTACTGACGCAAAAAGTAGTTCATATATTAATTTTAATGTTAATAGGAGAGTAAGCTAGTTACAAAACAGAACCCTGAACATCAAGACTTGGGTGGGGGCCTAATCTTTTTCTTTTTGGCCGTGAGGCTTGTGAGATCTTAGTTCCCTGACCAGGAACTGAACCCAGGCCTCCAGCAGTGAAACACAGAATCTTAACCACTGGACCACCAGGGGGCCTTATCTTCTAGTCCGGCTCGGGGGGTCAGAAGATTAGGATGTGTTTGGAGGCCTAGATAAGGCTACCCAGAGAGAGCACTGCAAAACACGAGGGTGCTAATGAATCAAGGAAAAACAAGGAGCACACTTCAACCTAGGGAGCCAAGAGAACACACAGAACCTTGATACTCTGCTCACTGGACTGAGTTTTCATACAGGAGCACCTAGAGCCCATGTCCACAACAAGAGAAGCCACTCCAACGAGAAGCCTGTGCACCACAATGAAGAGTAGCCCCCGCTAGCCGCAACTAGAGAAAGCCTGCACGCAGAAACAAAGACACAACACAGCCATAAATAAAAATAAATAAAATAAATAAATAAATATATATATATAAACACTTAACAACTGGGGAAAGTCTTCCACTCTTCTTATATGTCCAATTGTGGAGAACAAAAATCTTCCAGCAGAACCAAGACGAACTCTTGCTGGACTGTTTTGACAAGCAACTAACAACCGGTTAGTAGTTAGGATTACATATTATCAAGAACGACTTAAAGCTTTCTTTTATGGATTTATTTATTTTTGGCTGCACCATGCAGCTTGCGAGATCTCAGTTCCCCGACCAGGGACTGAACCTGGGCCATGGCGGTGAAAGCCCCAAATCCTAACCACTAGGCAACCAGGGAACTCCCCCAAAAAGGACTCACAATGAGGTCAAACCTTTCCCAAAAGGAAAATGGGTCCAAGGTGATAACCACTGACAGCCAAAAAAACTAATGACTTAGGAAGGAACACATATGACCATGTCATGTTCAAAACAAATTTGCGGTTCCATTAGATCAATATGTAATAAGAAGATTAAAAGTCTTATTTATTTATGAGTCTAATCGAGGAAAAGACTAGAAACTAAGAACTAGGAAGTTCTTGCCCCAAAAATTGGAACCCCAAGGTAATTACAGATTAATCTGAGCTTCTCCCCACAGAGATAGAGTCCACCATTCTCTCCATCACAGGGGTCAAAGAGGGCCCTTCTCAATAATAATAGGTCACTATTTCCAGCATGCCTGGGACTATTACCCCTGTCTAAACTGCAAACCCTTAGCTGGTGGAATGTGTCCACTTTGGATACTCACAAGACCATGAGGCAAGAATAGTTAGGATGAATTTAAACAAAGACTCTCAAGAGCAGAAATAAGATGTTTTCGTATCCCCCCACCTCCTCCCCAAAATGTTAGAGCTATTCTCAAGAATCATGCTTGAAAATATATATAATACTTCAAAAGTTCAGTGGGTATAACTGCCAATATGAATTCAATTTTGGTTCACAGTTTGACAAAATGTTGATTTTAATTGCTGAATTTCAATCTATTTGGAACTGCCGACAGTGGATATACTATTCTTTATACACATGTACCAGGCAATATAAACTCCCTTGTCGCCAAATTCAACAAACATAACACCCCTCTTGGTCTCTGTGATGAGTCTCGCAGAACCTGTTCAGGTACACTAAATGTGCTCTTCCTCCTGAATGTCCATCTTGTCATTGGAGACATCACACTCCTACACCTGCATCAGCATTTTCCTCTATGTCGCCCTCTTCCTTACCACTCCACCCTCTTCCATCACCACCATTCCACTGCACAATCTCTAGTCCTGCCTCTCCTAAACACTTCCATCAGAAGGGCTTCACTATCACCTGGACAAAGGAAAGGTATCTTATATACTGACATGCCAGTGTCTATTGTCTGCCCGCCACCCCCACCCCCCGCCACCCACAGCCCCCAGGATGAGTTTCCTAAAGCCTCCATGTAACAATTACAATAACAGACTATTCTTAGAGCTTTCACGTCTTACCAGGATCAGTCCCAACCTGTTTAAAACCCATCACTGCTCTCCAGTACTGACAAGATGAACCTTAAGCGTTAGTCAAGAGTCATTAGGACCCACTGCAGAACCACTGCCCTGAGGAGTCCAGCAATAGACCAAATGATTCCAGCAACCCCAAGAGGCTCCCTGACTGTTCTCTGCCAAGCATGCCCTTCTTCTTCTTATACAGCAAATATTTGGAAATTAAAGAACATACCTCTATAAAACCTGTGTGTCAAGGAAGAAATCACAAGAAAAATTAGAAAATGTTTTGAACGAATGATAATGAAAATACCACATAATAAAAGTTGTGAGATGCAGCTAATATAATGCCAAGAGGGAAATTTACAAATGTAAGTATTTATACTATAAAAGGTCCAAAAATCAATGACATAAGGGCCTACCTTAAGAAGCTAGAAAAAGATGACAAAACTCAAAGTTAAAAGAAGAAAAAAGATAAAAACAGAAATAAAATCCAAAACAAACAGTGAAAATCAATAAAGTCCAAAAGTTGATTCTTTTTTTTTTTTTGCGGTACGCGGGCCTCTCACTGCTGTGGCCTCTCCCATTGCGGAGCACAGGCTCCAGACGCACAGGCTCAGCAGCCATGGCTCCAGGCCCAGCCGCTCCACAGCATGTGGGATCCCCCCGGACCGGGTACGAACCCATGTCCCCTGCATCGGCAGGCGGACTCTCAACCACTGCGCCACCAGGGAAGCCCCCAAAAGTTGATTCTTTAAAAAAATCAATAAAGTTGATAAAAACTTTAGCTAGAACAATTAAGAAAAAAAGAGAATACAAATTGCCAATAACAAGGGTGATAAGAGGGACTATCCCTACAAATCTTACAGGTATTAAAAGGAAAATAAGAAAATATGAATAATCAAATGCTAATAAATTTGATATCTTAGATGAGATTGACAAGTTCCTTGAAAACCACTTACCAAAACTGACACAAAATAAAAACTGAATAGCTCTATATCTATTAAAGACATTGAATTCATGATAAAAAAATTTCTCACAAAATGCCAGACCCAAAAGTTTTTACTGGTGAATTCTATCAAAACTAATATTAAATAAACACTTCAGAAACTAGAGCAGGAAGGAATACTTCTTCCAAACTCACTTATGAGACTAACATAACCCTGATATAAAAACCTAACAAAAATATAAAAAGAAAATTACAGATAAGCCTTATGAACAAAAACACAAAAATCAATCCAAATATTTTAGCAAATTAAATCCAGCAATATAGAAAAGGCTGATTTAACATGTGAAAACTCCTAAGATAATTCACTGAATTAACAAAATAAAGGCAGAAAAAACCCAAATGACCATTTCAGTAGATGCAAGAAAACTCATTTGACAAAATTCAATAATCATTCAAGACAAAAATTCTTAGCAAATTAGGAAGAAAAATGGAACTGCCTGAATCTAATATAGGGCATCTATGGAAAACATTATACTCAATAATGAAATAGTGAATGCTAAGATCAGGAACATCGCAGGGATGACCACTCTCATCATTTCACTTAACATTATGAAAGCCCTACCCAGGGCAATAAGGAAAGGAAAAAAAAAAAGGACACACACACAAAAGACATAAAAGATTAAAAAAAGAAGCAAATCTGTCTCTATTCCTAAATAAAATGACTATTTACACAGAAAATCCTAAAAGAATCTACAAAACTAGTAGAACTCACAAATTTTGTAAGATAAAAAAATAGAATGCCAATATATAAAAATCAAAAGTATTTCTATATAGCAGCAAACAAATGAAAACTAAAATTTATTTATAAATATATTTTATTTAACCCAATATATCTAAAATATTATTTTAATCCATAGAAACTAATGAACTATATTTTACATCTTTTTTCCATCTAAATCTTCAAAGTCCATTGTATTCAGAATTATAGTACATACCAATCCAAACTAGCCATATTTCCAGTGCCCAACGGCTACATGTGGTCACAGCTACCATACTGGACAACATAGCTATAGACTGAACACAGCAGTCAAAATTAATCAAAATCAGGGACTTCCCTGGTGGCACAGTGGTTAAGAATCTGCCTGCCAATGCAGGAACATGGGTTTGAGCCCTGGTCCAGGAAGATCCCACATGCCGCAGAGCAACTAAGCCCGTGTGCCACAACTACTGAGCCTGTGCTCTAGAGCCCATGAGCCACAACTACTGAGCCCGCACGCCACAACTACTGAAGCCCATGCACTCTAGGGCCTGTGCTTCGCAACAAGAGAAGCCACCACAATAAGAACCACGTGCACCACAACGAAGGGTAGCCCCCCCCCACCACAACTAGAGAAGGCCCACATGCAGCAAAGAAGACCCAACACAGCCAAAAATAAATAAATTTATTTTTAAAAATTAATCAAAATCAAAGCAGGGGTTTTAACCACTGGACAGCCAGGGAAGTCCCCAAAGCAATCTTGAAAGAGCAAAGTTGGCGGACTTACACCATCTGACTTCAAGACTTACTATAAAGCTACAGTAATCGAGACAGTGGGGTACTGGCTTAAGGACAGACATATAGATCAATGGAACAGGATAAAGTCCAGAAGTAAACTCATACATTTATGGTTAATTTCCACAATGTAATTCATTGGAGGATAGGATAGTCTTCAACAAACGATTCCGGAATAACTGAACATCATTATACAAAACAAACAAACATAGAACTTAGCTGTTTAGTTCATGTCACACAAAAATTAACTCAAAATAGTTCACAGATTTAAATGAAACTGAAAACTATAAAACTTCTAGAAGAAAACACAGAAGAAAATCTTTGCAACCTTAGTTTTAGGCAAAGATTTCTTAGATATGATACTGAAAGCACAATCCTTAAAAGAAAAAATCTGATAAACTGGACTTCAACAAAATTAAACGTTTACTCTTCAGAGGATGTTATTAAGAAAATGGAAGAGACAGGCCACAAAATGGGAGAAAAAATAATTGCAAATCATATACCTGATAAAGAATTTATTTCAGAACATATAAAGAACTCATACAACTCAATAAGACAAACACCCCAATTTTTCAAAAATGGGCAAAAGATTTGAACAGACACTTCACAAAAAAAAGTATGAATAGCAGATACACACAAGAGATCCTCAATATTACTAGTCATTAGGGAAATGAAATGCAAATTAAAACTACAAGATACTACTTCACACTCACTAGAATGATTATAATCCAGAAGACTGACGATACTAAGTGCTAGCAAGCATGTGGAGAACCTGCAACACTTATATAATGCTGGTGGGAATGTAAAATAGTAGAGTCACCTCAGGAAACATTTTGGCATATTCTTAAAATGTTAAACATACATTTACCATATGACCTAGCAATCCCACTGCTAGATATCTATCCAAGAGAAATGAGAACATGTCCACATAAAACCCTGGATATAAACAATCACAGCATCATATTTCATAATAGCCAAAAACTGGAATCAACCCAAATGTTCATCAACTGATGAATGAATGGATAAACAAAATGTGGTATGTATCTATGCAATGGAAAATCATCATTGGGCAATAAAAGGAAAGCATTACTGACATGTGATACAACATGGATGAACTTTGAAAACATTACGCTAAGTGAAAGAAGCCAGACACAAAAGACTACATATTGTATGATTCAGTTTATATTAAATTTCTAGAAAAGGCAAAACTATGCAGACAGTAAGATGATCAGTAGTTTGGTGGGACTGGGAGTGGGGACCAACTACAAATGGATACAAGGGAACTTTCTGGGTGATGAAAATGTTCTATAACTTGGATTGTGGTGATGGTTGTATATTTGTTTACATTTACTAAAACTCTTCTAACGGTACACTTTAAAATGGATGAATTTAATGGAATGTCAGTAATACTTCAATAAAGCTGTTTAAAAATAAAACTGATAGATATATAATAAAGTAAATGCAGCAAAAAGTTAGCAACTATATAATCTAGATGGTATGTAAATGGATGTCCACTGTACAATTCTTTAAACTTCTTTGTATATTTAAAATTTTCCATGAAGTTGGAGGGAAAGTTTGCCAAATTTAATTCAATGGCAATCATATGCATAAACAAATGTCACAATCAACGGAGGGTTGACCCTTACACTACTGCATCAAATAGTTCATTTTGATCTTTTACTTACTCTTCGAAATGAAAATTTTCCCTTCAGAAAAATTTCCCTTCAGAGTTTTTAACATAGTTCTGACCAAAGGTTAACCGATTAGGCAATGTGAATTTTAGCATAAATAGGTCTGTAATGCCAATAACTTCATAACACTATGGCTCCCTCTAAACCTCCCACACCCAGCCTTCTTAGTGTTCCATTGGATGCTCTTCTCCCCGTCTGTCAGCTCAAACTGTTGCTGTTCCACAGGGCACAACTCTCAGGCCTGCCTTCCTCTCACTCCTTGGCCTGTCAGCTCAAACTGTTGCTGTTCCACAGGGCACAACTCTCAGGCCTGCCTTCCTCTCACTCCTTGGCCTGTCTCTGAGCAATTGGATTTGTGCCTAAGCCTTGGTCAGTGTGAACCTAAGCCCCAAAGATAAGAACTTCTCTCTCATTTTCCCCAGGGAGTTGGGGGAGTGTGAATGATCAAAGTGGGGGAGGGAGGGCAATTAGTGGTATAAAGTTCATCAAAGACTGAAGGGTGCCCTCACATCCCTGGGTGGTCTAGAGAAGGTTTTCAGAGTCAAAGATGAGGTCAGAACAGAGGCCAAGTGTAGCCCATCTTCCTTGCCTTTTTTCCCTCATTCCCTGTGCCCTCAAACCTGACCCACAATGGGTCAGAAGACTCTGTAGAGCTTTCTCTCCAGCTTGAAAGGACTGTGGGGTCACCTCTGTTGTCATCCACCCTGGACATTGCTCTGTATTGCCAATTCAATTTGGCTTTGTTTTGCTATTATATTTACAATCTCAACACCCTTAGATGGTTTTCTGATCTTTATTTCAGGAAGCACTTGGCTACATGCATGTCAAAAAGGACTTTGCTGCCGGACATCACTACTTCCCAAAGGTTGCAGGCAAACTTCTTCTGTCATCCTCCATAATGTTTGGGAGAGACACTTAAGAAGGTATTTCCCAGATAGAGGCCCTCAAAACATGTTCAGCAGTTACCACCTGTTCACAGATACCTAAAGGACTAGACAGCTGCTGGGGAGTTAAGTTCTCCTTTCTGTTTTTTAACAAAGAATATATAAAGCGTGCACACAATTCTATCCTGGCTTCATAAGCAGGGCTTTGGGGGGTGGGTGGGTAGGAGTTGGACCTGAGGGGGAAAATCCAGGATATGAGCCAATGATGCTAAGATTTTCTCACAGAGATGTAATGAAGTATACATGAATATTTTAACTGCTGTTATCAGCAAGCAGTTCCTGACATGGTTAACAGCACACAACGTCTACAACCTCAGCACTTCGTTAGATATTGTCTGGAGGCCCTTTTATTCCATGATCTAAGGGCTTCAGAGACTAGAGAAATGAAATAGTGTAAACATCAGCCTGTCAACTTGGAATGGAGACCACCTTGATAAGATAAAACTTCTGGATCTATGTGGCCTCTGACCCACTCATTACAAGGAGACAGATGCAGGATTACAGGAACTTAGATAAGGCAACTCCAGCAGCAATCTGGTTATTGGGTTATATTTTAGCATTCTTTTAGCATTCCTATAACTTGCTGCCCCACTCTATGTTTCAATTTCATTGTATGTATTTTCCCTATTAGGTCCCTGAGCAGAAAGCTGACTGTGGTGAAATTATTTTTCAAATCACAGGACCCTAAGTCCACCTGAAGTCTGTTAGTAAATGAGAGCCACACATTTCTTTTCTGGTTTCCACCAAACCCTTCCCCGATAAAAATTCAAGTAAGTCTCTTATCAGAATTTTATAACTTAATCATTGGAACATTTTTGATCCCCTGACCAC
Organism: Neophocaena asiaeorientalis asiaeorientalis; assembly: GCF_003031525.2. Classification (NCBI taxonomy): domain Eukaryota; kingdom Metazoa; phylum Chordata; class Mammalia; order Artiodactyla; family Phocoenidae; genus Neophocaena; species Neophocaena asiaeorientalis. Next base: position 1,087,559 of record NW_020171816.1, read on the forward strand.
AAAGAACTTAAAATACTAGAGGGAGGTAAATCCTGCTACTGAAGGAAACGATAAGTACATACAATATTCTGGACTCTTTCAATACATCGCCAACATCTATCTTTGGGAAAAATGTCTTCAGAATTTCAGGAGATTTAACAAGTCATTACTTGATATCCCAGAGAACCTGTATATTTATTATTCAAAATAATGCACAGGACATGCTAATTTTATGTAAGGATCAAAGCACATACTGAATAGCCTCCATTCCTGACAACAGTTCCCCAAGGAAACCCCTGAACATGGTCAGTTGCTTCTTCATCTTTTTAGTCTCCTATAGCTGGTTCAAGCTGTCCAGCCCTTGGGGACAAGTTAATAACACAGCTTGCAGATAGATTTTTTTCCCCCAGAAAAAAGAAATTCAGCAGCCCACCAAAATTGTCACCAGCCCTTCCCACACTTACCAGTGCCATAGGGAGGATGCAGCTGATGGCAGTGAGCATCAACGGCCTGAAAAAATACAGGTGGTAGTTTCAATTTTTATTTAGAATTCTTACTTGCCAACTGCCTGAAATCTTTTAAGGCTACATGAATGGGTCTCCATGCCTCAGCCTGTTGTTAAGCCACTTCATGGTCCAATCACATTTGTCAACAAACACTAGTGGTCATTCACTAAAAAGCAGAGATGAAGGAAAAGAGTGAATTGTTGGCCAGCTTCTGGGCCTGGGGTAGAAAGGGACATGATACAGGAAAACTAGCCTAAGGAGATCAAGATGTATGGATTTTGGTCTTGGAGGGTAGAGGGTGAGGCAAGAAAGTACTGAAGGAATAAGAGAAAGAAGGTTAAAGCACAGAGACAAAGGAGTAGGTGAACACCAGCCTAGAATGGGGCAAAATCAGCAGTGGTGGTGGTGGTAGTAGGGTCCCAGAGTGCCTATGACCTTAGGCAAGGTCTAAAGTCTAATTTAAGTGGTGGGCCTTCACTTCTCCCATACTTCACACCTTCATACTCTCAGCCTCTAAAAGGTCAGCTCTCAGGCACCCGAGTGTAACTTTGCTTCCTTTACTTTCTCTCCGTGGAGGGAGGGCTGACTTGTAATTGAGGCACCCATGTATTACAAGTGCTTTAAAAACTCTGATTAATAAACACAAATTTGAAGATTTCTCTCCAGTCTATCCTTAATTTAGTCCTGTTATGGTCTCTTATCATTAAAATCAATACCAAAAACACCTAAAGACCTTACTAAAGTTATTTATGAAAAATACAATAAAGCAAAAATACGAAAGTCATCCATTTCTTGACCATGAGGGTAATTTTTTTATTATGAAAAATTCCAAGCATCTATGTAAGTGAAGACTATAATGAAACCCATGTACCCATCACCCAGCTCCAACATCAACTCATGGCCAGGTCCACTGTATCTGCACCCTACCTATCCCCTACCCTCTAGATTATTGTGAAGTAAATCCCAGCCAGCATATCTTTTAGGTTTGCATTTCAATGAAAATCTTCTGGGAAATACTTAGTACAAAAGGCTGATTACAGCCCCTTCTAGAATTCTAACAGTTTTCTAGGGGGATGCTATATATAGACTGGATGATTGTAACTTCAGTGAACCAAGGTCATATCCAGTAACCACAACCAAAAGAAATGCAGATAGGAGCTGATAGCCAATGAAATACACATAGTAGGACTAAAAGCCAAGTATCCTACCATATTCCTGCAGCTATAAACCCATCTTGTCCGTAAGTGATTTCAAACAATGCTGTCTTCTCCAACTACTGCTATTGTGAGGAGACAAAGGAGAGGGAATACCAAATACCTCTAGGCAGTTCCAGCTAGGTCATCTCTCTTCTCCAGAGGACACCTCATAGGCTAGCATATCTTAGTGACAAAGCCACAAACACCAACAGCATATTTCAAAGGCAGAGCCACTGACTGCTGTTGTTAGCTATGCTCAAAACATACATCACATTTTTATAACTTTTATGTTTATGTAAACCTCCAACAGAATAGAAGCTCCTCTCTGAGGGAAGAGGTTTTTAAGAACACTTTCCTTCTCTGTCATACCTAAGCACCTAGAACAATACCTGTGCCAGTACTAGGTCCTATATGCTAATGTAACCCTCTGCCCGTCTCCTATGGTCTAATCTCAAGCCACTGCAAATCCACAGCCTCCTCCAGAGCCCAGGCAGGCACCAAAGCCTTCCAAGCCCTCAGGGGGTGCACAATCTAGCAGGAGAGGCCAGATACAGCTCCAGAAGGGAGGGTTAAAAAAAAAAAAGAAAAAAATGGCGGGCTGAGAAGCCTTCTGAGGGTGACACGAATGGCAGAGATGCTGACAGGAGGTTTGAGGAGGCAAAAATCAAACATTAGGCAGAGGAGCAACAGGAAAGAAGAGTTCAGGCTGGAATCTGGAGAAATCAAGTTTTTCAAGAGAGCAAAATAAAATGGTGCTTTCAGTGGGGTATATCAGAAAATATGAAATAGAAGTAGAAAAGGTTTTATTTATTTATACCTCCTTTCTTTCTCACCATTCTAAAAAAGGAGGAGACAGAAACTAAAGGCAAAGAGATCTTTATTTTATGGTAGAGGTTAAACTATTTTTTCCCCATCTTTCCTAGCATCTATCTAAAAGTTAAGACAACAGAAGACACTCAGAAATACTTCTTTTATTGGGAATCAACAAATTCTTTACCTATCCCAATTACCACTGAACAAAAAATAAATCAAATGGTTCATAAAAAGCACTTTGATGAAAAGGAACAATACCTGCCTCTCTGTCCTGCCCCACCCCCATCCTCCCAGTCTTCCCATCCAGGAGAAATCTCTCCCAGTCATTTGTCTGGGTTCTTCTGGTTGTTACCAACATCGCTGAGTAGGCCCATAATTCTCTACCAGACTTAGCTTACTTATACCACTCGCTACCCACTCCCATCCAAGCCCCAACTTTTTGATATTAAAATCACTATTTTCAGTTCCTCTATCTATAGCCTTTGTAATTTTAAGTCATTGTTTACAGGGCCAGAATTGCATTTTCTACCCTGAGCTTCCAATGTCACGATCCTTGGCCCACTCAAAGAAGAATGTTTGTACATCAGGCACAAATACATTATCATTATTAGTTGCTGCCAATCACTCATACTTGTGCCATAAGGAGGGTTTGCTTTATATTTATTTGGCTTGTGATTTTTTTGTGTGTAGTTTTTCTGCTTTGCGTGGGAATTCTATTTCCCTTGCCCCTTGTGAAGAGACCTATGGTTTCTTCACCACATCCCACCCATCTTCCAGTTTCTTCATTCTATCTATTGCTGGAATCCACCTCACTCCTATTCCTGAAGAAATTTTTCTTGGATCACACCAAGTTTCTGTTCCAATCTGGGCTGACCATTTTCCAGGCCTGTTACACAGCTGAACAAGAGACTTTTCACTGGACTACTAGGTTAGTTCAATCATTTCTTTTTTTAAATTAATTAATTAATTATTTTTTGGCTGCTTTGGGTTTTCATTGCTGCACGCGGGCTTTCTCTAATTGAAGCAAATGGGGGCTACTCTTCTTTGCGGCCCACAGGCTTCTCATTGCGGTGGCTTCTCTTTGTTGTGGAGCACAGGCTCTAGGAGCACGTGGCACGTGGACTCAGTAGTTGTGGCTCGTGGGCTCTAGAGCACAGGCTCAGTAGTTGTGGCACACGGGCTTACTAGCTCTGCAGCATGTGGGATCTTCCCAGACCAGGGCTCAAACCTGTGTCCCCTGCATTGGCAGGTGGATTCTTAACTACTGCACCACCAGGTAAGTCCTCAATCATTTCTTCAATTTTATTTTTCTGTTTTTTGATTTTCATCTTGAAGTAACTACTTCAGAAAAGGTACAAGGGACGTAAATTCTGGGAGTCGTTGCACATCTGAAAACAAGTTTATTTTTCAAGGACAGAATTCTAGATTCAGAACTATTTTCCCTCAGGACTTTGAAGGCCATTGCTCCACTGTCTTCTGGTTGTAACTGCTGCTGCTGAGACATCTGATTCCCATTTCTTTTAGAAGACCTGATATATCTTTATGGAAACTTTTAGAGTTTTCTGTCTATCCTTGTTTTTCTGAAATTTCACAGGGACAGTTCTGGCAATGGGTCTTTCTTTATTCTTCTGGGCAATGAACAGACCCTTTCAATATGAAGACTCTCCTCTCTTTGGCTCCTGGAAACTTCCTTCTTATACTTTTTAATATTTTCTTTCCTTCAATTTTTTGTTCTCACTTCCCACAAATCCTAGTAAATGCTGGATCTCTGGCTTGAACCTCCATGTCTCTGTTTTTTCACATACACTTTTTGCCTGCATGTTGGCTTTACATTGAGAGATTTTCTTGATTTTATCTTCTGACCTAACTATGGAATATTTTTTAACTTGACAAACCCATAATTCATCTCCACAAGTTCTTTTTATTTTGATTTTCTTCCTGATGGCATCTCTGATTGTTTTATAGATGTCACATCTTCTTGAGTATCTTGGAAAATATTAAATAGTGCACTTTTAAAAACAAGCAAAATTACCTACTGGTCTGTTTCAGCTAAGGTCAATTTTTCTGTTTCTCTTTCATTTTGCATGTTTTCCTGAAATGTCTGGTAATTCTTGGTTAGCCATTCACATTAAAAAAATGAAGAGTCACCCAAAAGGGGGGATGAAGTACTGATACATGCTACAGCTTGGATGAACCTCAAAAACATTATGATAAGAGAAAGCAACACAAAAGGTCACATATTGCATGATTCCATTTATATAGCATATATAGGTAAATCCAGAGACACAGAAAGCAGGTTAGTGGCTGCCAGAGATGGGGCGAGTGGAAAGTAACTGCTTAATGGGTACCAAGTTTCCTTTTGGGGTGATGAAAATGTTTTGGAACTAGATGCAAAAGATGGTTGCACAACACTATGAGTGTACTAAATGCCACTGAATTGTATACTTTAAAATGGTGAATTTTATGTGAATGTTACAATTTTCAAACAGGGGGCCTCAGGAAATGAATCCTAGCTCTGTGTACATGAACAGACCTGCCAAATGACAGGCTTTTCTTTAGGGTAACTGATCAGGGGCAGCAATTATTCAAGACTCAAAGGCTCCCAAAATGACAAATGAAGAGAACCAAATCTTACATTCTCTAAGTGCCCTATTTCTCCCCAGATTATCCAGATTATTTTGCCGAGAGACCAAGTGAGAGCAGGGCTGACTGTTCTACATACAGACCTTTAATTAATCCCCCCATCAGCAGCATACTTATCTTTCCCAGTCTTAGTCAAATCAGAGCCCACAACCTCTTCAAAGACATGCTGGACAAACTGGCTCCCACGTACAATGATGTCCCACATGCTCCCCCCACATGTTCTCTTTGTTAATATGTGTTTATAACATATATATGCCTTTACTTTCATTTTCATGGTTATTTAAAAATGGAGGAGCACCTCCATATTTACCTCACGCTCTTTAATAATCTCTTTTCCTGTCCTCCCCCCAGCTCTCCAGGCAACCATTAATTCACTTTCCAATAGATAAGTTTGCATTTTCTAGCATTGTATATGATTGAAATAATAAATTGTTTATTTTTTCCCCTGAGTTTCTTCATGCAGCATATTTTGAGATTTATCAATGATGTTTGTATGAGCAGCCCACTCTTTATATTGATGACAGTACGCTGTTCTATGGGTATGCCACTATTTGTTCATTCATCTGTTTGTGGATATTTGGGTTGTTTCCAGTTTTTGGCTATTGTAAATAAAGCTGTTACAGACATTTGAATACCAAACAAACAAAAAAAATGGAGAAGGGACAAACGTATGTGAGGGCAGCCAACCATCTTGAAGCAAAGACTTCAGGTGTTCTACTTACGTCATAAAATAAAAACCCTTTAAAACATTCACATTGTATTTATGATCGCAGATACTATTAGTCAGTTTTACAGCTACTCATTATCAACATGGACATAAGGACCCACTTTTATTTTGGTAAGGAAATATGAAGTAATGTTTAGACATCAAAAATATTACAGAAAACCTACCCAATTTGTGAGTATAGGTGGGCAGTTTACATCCTACTCTCATTCTGGTTAAAAAACCAGTACACTCTGAATGTTGGACATATCTTTTCAGCAGACAAAGAAAGGATACAATCCTCTCTCCTCATTTTGATAACCTGAATCATTTCATAATTTTTTTGTACTTCCACATGAATATAATGTAAAATACCTCACCTCACCTCTGAAGATTGTTTTATTATATCTGCACGAAATTCAGTCTTCTGTATGAGAACTGCCAAAACTAATTCTGACATGCACACCAAGCTGGGAACCACACATCCACTAGGTATATATTATCTGTACTTAAAAGTCAGCTGGCTTCATGGAAGCCCTTCAACAAGCATGTCTTCTGTTTACAAACATGAGCACACAGAGCAGAGCCTCGGGGTTAGATTCTCAACTTTTGCAATTATTGGCCTGGGCTTAGACAGTCAGATCAACAATAAGTAACACTTATTGAGAACAAAACATAACCTGGCATTTTTTGCTAGATGCTGTTATACAAAGAAAAAACATGGACCTCTATCTCAAAGAGTTCAATCCCTGGCTGACAAACAACTAATTTTCCAAATAGCATAAGTACATACCAAGAAACATGCACAGGGACTTCCCTGGTGGCGCAGTGGTTAAGAATCCGCCTGCCAATGCAGGGGACATGGGTTTGAGCCCTGGTCCAGGAAAATCCCACATGCCATGGAGCAACTAAGCCCGTGAGACACAACTACTGAGCCTGTGCTCTAGAGCCTGCATGCCACAACTACTGAGCCCATGTGCCACAACTACTGAAACCTGCGTGCCTAGAGCCTGTGCTCCGCAACGAGAAGCCATTGCAATGAGAAGCCTGCACACCACAATGAAGAGTAGCCCCTGCTCGCTGCAACTAGAGAAAGCCCACGTTCAACAACAAAGACTCAATGACAAAGACCCAATGCAGCCAAAAATAAAAAATAAACAACTTAAAAAAGAAAAAAGAAAGAAACATGTACCACAAAGTGGTATAGAGGCAAGAGTGTCTGACTGTGGAGATCAGAGAGGGCTTCATGGGAGAAGGGAGTCAAGGGTAAATGCTCAGTTTCCAGCTTGGTAGATGGTGGTATCACCAATTAAGATAGAGAATCCAGAAAGCCACGTTTGATGGCACTGGAATATTTTTTGTAAAACGTGGCAAGGCTATATACAGACTGGAAAATGATGGTGAGAGCATTGAAGAAACCAGTAAAAGTCTAAAACAACGGAAAAAGGAAATGAGTGGGTAGAGCATGTACTGGCCAGGAAAGAAACTGCTAGTCACAGAGAGCAACATTTTCAGATAGAGACCACTCTTTGTTCATGATTATAAGAACAGCTCTGTTCTCCTGTTAAAATCTCCAAACAAACCTCTCACTCTTCCTGCCTGTACTTTCCTCTATTTATGATTGGTAACTTGTGGTTATCACAGTAAAACCATTTCATGTTTATAAAGGCTCGTGATAGTTTAAAGAAAAGAGAACACAACGTAAGCTTCAAATTCCGACAATTCATGACAGTTTAATTAATCAAGCCACAGGCAGACACATTTCAGGACGAGCAAGGTGAGAAGCTTCCTGCTATCTCAGTCTGTACCTTTCTCAAATCTTTCCTACAACTCTTCACTCTTTCGAGCAGAGAACTCTAATCCTTTGAATTTTTCCTAGAGCAGTAGGGGAGTGATATTGGGACAGAGCAAAAGTTAAAGTAAGGAGGTGCTTGGGAATTCCCTGGCGGTCCAGTGGTTAAGGATCCACACTTCCACTGCAGGGGGCACAGGTTCGATCCCTGGTTGGGGAACTAAGATTCCCGCATGCCATGTGGCATGGGGGAAAAAAAAAAAAAAAAGGTAAGGAGGTGCCTTAGTAACAAGGATCCCCAAATCAACTAAGCTCAGCACTTCATTAAGGAGTGCTGTCAATGCAGGCACAAGACCAACCGCTGCAGTTCATCAGAAATGTAGGAACAAAAGACAGGCTACATTCCCCTATAATCTTTTCCTAGTCCCAATTCAAAATACAATTTGTGTTATTTTTACTTTTATTATCAGTAGGCCCCAGGAGAAGGACACTAGAGGCTTTGGATGAAGGCAAAAGAGTCCAAGGTACATGATTCAACTACCACACACACACTCAGAAGCATCGGTCAGTAATATGTCACCCAGAACCTTCCACAATGTGGCTCCTACCCTATGACTCAAAATGCACAATCCTGAGAATGTTTTAAGGACCCACAGCAAACATGTGAAAGCAATATTCTCCTTATTCAACTCTTGCCCTGCTTCTACCATGACCATGTTTGAACACTCATGTGCCAGGCACTTTATATGCATCATCTCACTTAATGCTGTGAAGAAGGTATTAATTATCATTATTTTATAGATGAGGAAATTGAAGCTTAGAGATGTTGAGAAACTTGCCCATGGTCATGTTATATTAAATGGCAGAAAAGGAACTGGAACCTAGTTATCTGACCACTAGCCCAGGCTCAACAACACAAAGGCCACATCCATGAAAATACTCACAGCAATATAACCAGTCCCCATAACTGTAACACATAAGTACTCACCTAAATGCCCAATGGGGAAAGCTTAAGAAAATTATGGTTCAAGAACAAGATGGTATGTTATCCCTAAAATAACTAATGAGGATGAAGTATAAACAAGAGGAAATGTTTGAAATTTACACAAAAAAATAGAATATATAAATACATGTACATAATGATTACTAGAATGTACTGTTGCCCAGATCAAGGATTCTTGTCTATTTTGTTCACAGCTATTTTCCCAGTGCCTGTAACATAGTAGGTGCTCAATAAATATTGGTTGAATGAATGAATGAATTGCAGCACAGTAATATTATCTATGAATAGGGACAAGACCTAAGGATAATAAGCAAGGAAGAAAACTTTTATTTTACATTAATGGAATTATGAATGATATTCTTCAACTGTATTAACATCTCAACAATAATCATTTAAATATAAATAAGTTCAGGTTTAGGACAACTGTGGAATTAGAATCACCCCTTGATTACAAATGGTTTACATGGTTCCTAAGGTAGTGTGAAAGTACAAGAAAAGACCAGAATGAAAGCTGGCCTTGAATCTGATGAAGAGCTTCTTTTCTGGAAGGCAGTGAGCATGTTGTGTGTGATGCCAGGTACACAGTGAGGACACAAAGTCAATGATAACAATAACCTTTCTAAGCTGGCAAGACAGGGACAACTCTAGCACTAGCTGCACTTAGGCAATTCTCAATGTCACTCTGGACATTTCTCATCTCCCTTTAAAAAATAAATTTATATACCAGTAAAACACAAATCAGACTTCCAGACTAAAGTATGGTGAAGTATGGTCAACACATCCACTAACAACCAACTATTTGAAACACAGGAATTTAATCTAGATTCTGAGATACAGGCATGCAAAGAAACCTGACATCAGATCATAAAAATAGAAATCAGATGGCTGTTCAGCACACAAACATTCAGTGTTACTAGGCCCAGTTTAAAGATACTTTTCCATGAGTAGTAACAAGAAAACAACCATTACTTGGTTAATTAATGAATGTATAAATAAAAGTAAAATGTTTTTAAAATTCAACTCTACCAGAATACAAGAAAGTTGATTTAATAAATAAAGTTAGTCTTTTCCAGATATTATACAAAAACTCAGTGCCACTTGAGAGAAAGGATAAATATAAGGTATTTGTTGTTAAGAATATTAACTGCTTATGTTACAAATGACAAATGCATAGAAACCGGGTTGTTTTGAACAAGGGACTATAAAGACTTCTGCACTTAAAGTGAGAAGTCCTGAAAACTCATGATTCATCCACGAAAGGGAAAAATGATCCACAGAAAAAGAACTCTTGAGAGATTTTCCAGCCATATTTTGCTGAATAGCAAGCACTAGATCTTAAAACAAATTCAAGCAAGAGGGTGGCAGAATAGAGTGTTCTAGGGAACATTTTCCCAGCTCTACTACAGTTAATACAGCAATTTGTAAAGCAAGAACTGTAGTAAAAACACTCATTAATAACCAGTTTACTTCTCTAACCCTATTTGAGGAAAACCAGGCTTGAGAAAATGAGCAGCACAGTTCAGCACTGAAGTTTAAAAAATCAAATTCTTCCCTCCAACAGTAAAGACACCTTAGGCTGCATTCATGATCCTCTACATTTTATTCTTTTTTACCTATACATCTTAGTCTCCCACTCCAGCCCAGAAGGTAACTTCCCCATCCCCATGCTTAATCGATCCGTGGACTTTGGTTACTTGCCCTGCTGCTGCACCCTATCTTGAAGTTTATCCTATCAGCAGAAAGCTCAGATAGCTCACGGTAGCTCCATGGACTAGATCTAGCCCAAAATGTACTATTTCTTCTCCTTTCTGAAGCATGAGCAGGGCTCTGAGCAGCAACACTCTGCCTCTCCCACCCACAGCCCTGACATGCTGCTGAGAGAAGGCGCACACAACGTAGGAGACGCTTCCAGCCCATCACCAATGAAAGCCAGCCTGGGCTCTCTCTGGGGCTCAACCATGTCTAATCTCCTTCTTAGGCAGCCTGACAGCAAATGCCTCATGAAATTCAGGGAACAGTACCAACAGGATTCACTGAATGACAAAATTATTCTAAGTTAACTATAGCACATTTTGCAATAAAAATGCCTGTTATTACTAGAAAAGGCCTCCCCTCATCTATAGCAGCAATAATAATCTTTGTGTAAGTTTCATATAAAAATACAGCACGTAGGGTTTCCCTGGTGGCACAGTGGTTAAAAAACCACCTGCCAATGCAGGGGATATGGGTTTGAGCCCTGGTCCAGGAAGATCCCACATGCCGTGGAGCAACTAAGCCCATGTGCCACAACTACTGAGCCTGCAAGCCACAACTACTGAGCCCACACGCCACAACTACTGAAGCCCACACACCTAGAGCCCGTGCTCTGCAACAATAGAAGCCACCACAATGAGAATCCCACGCACCACACCGAAGAGTAGCCCCCACTCACTGCAACTACAGAAAGCCTGTGTGCAGCAACGAAGACTCAACACAGCCAAAAATAAATAAAATTTAAAAAAAATTTTTAAAAGGTAACTTTGTTTTCTTTAAAGACTGAAATATCACTAAAGTATTCGTCAGAGATTTTCCCCCTCTTACAACACAATCCACCTCACTTGACAATCATTTCATCTTTCACGACTATTCCATTTGTATAGGATGTTAGCTCATTCCCTAAACAATGCTTCTGTTTTGCCATTATTTGAACATCAGCAGTCCCCACCGCCACCACCCCATAACAGATAAGTATTTTCTCTGTTGTCTATCCTCAGTCCGGGATCTGATTTTCTGGGCACTTTCCTTTCTCAATTAATGATCTTACTCAAGGACTGGTCCCAGAATACATACAGGAAGACTCTCTGACACCAAGGGCCCTCACTAAACCAAAAGCCCAGTGTCCCAGGCAACTGGCAATTTTCTACCCAGGCAACTGGCAATTTTCTGCTTAAGAGACTTCAAATCCCAAAAGGTAACAGAAGGCTTAATTTTGTTAAGCTACGGCTAACCGACAGGCAACTGCCAGAACACAACAAAATGAGTAACACAGATCAGTGGAAAATTGATGCCACTCCTCAAACTTAGCTTTTGTTCATGGACAGCTGCTCATAAGGCTCTAATTTTAAACCACGTACATATCACATTTCCTACTAGCTGAATAACACCTAAATCATATGAAAGAATTAAATATCTCAATAAGTCACAGAGTTGTGCAAACAGCACCATGACCAATGAGGGAAATCAGTACTGACCTGGGTGATGACTACTGAGCTCCATTCTCAGAGACACATGCAACAGGGGAGTGAGAGTAGCCAAAGCACCTGTGAACACCATTCTGTAAACTCAGCACTTAAATTATTTCCTCGTCTCAAAAAAATTTTAAATACAAAAATAAAACCAATGCTAGTTTTTAGCCAGCCTGAGAGAGGAAGATTGTGTGCGATTACTTCTCCCTTACTCTTTTTTTTTTTTTTTTTTTAAATTTTTTTTTTTTTTTTATGTCTGTGTTCGGTCTT
>NW_020171816.1:1099727-1110779 GCF_003031525.2 Neophocaena asiaeorientalis asiaeorientalis
TTGTTTTTCTTTTCCCTTACTCTTTTTTTTTTTTTTTTTTTAAATTTTATTTATTTATTTATGGCTGTGTTGGGTCTTCGTTTCTGTGTGAGGGCTTTCTCTAGTTGCGGCAAGTGGAGGCCACTCTTCATCGCGGTGCGCGGGCCTCTCACTATCGCGGCCTCTCTTGTTGCGGAGCACAGGCTCCAGACGCGCAGGCTCAGTAACTGTGGCTCACGGGCCTAGTTGCTCCGCGGCATGTGGGATCTTCCCAGACCAGGGCTCGAACCCGTGTCCCCTGCATTGGCAGGCAGATTCTCAACCACTGCGCCACCAGGGAAACCCCTCTCCCTTACTCTTAACCAAGCTATTTCTGCCTGTTGTCTTTGGTCAAATTCCTGAACCACTTAAAACACCACTGAGCCCCTTTATGTGCAGCCAAGCCACCAAACGAGCCAGGACGTTTGCCCCCTAGCCCCAGAAAGGAAATGGTGTTAACATGCTCCTCAGTGAGGGAGGGAAAAAAATCCATCTTCTACTTCTACCATCATCTAAAATTTCATGGATTATTTTCCTCTTTGCTTCATTTTCTCTTTAACCCTTTCCTGAGGTTTCAACTTTCTTCCATCTCTCTTTGTTCATTCATCTCTGTTCCAAGTTCTTTTTGTTCTACTCTTCATGATCTTGAGGGACAGAATAATGCCCTTTTACGACAGTAGAGAATATACAGCAGGGACTAGGAAATCTAGTTCACACCAATAACATCAGCTACATCATCAAAAATTGACAAAATCCACAAGTATCTCAAAATTATTCAATACCTATTATGGATGTAACACTATGATAGCGATGATGGGAGAGAGAAGGTAAAATGTAGTTTCTGCCCTCCAGGAAGTAACAATCTAGTTGGAGAGAACATGCAAAAACATGTGAAAAGGTAAAACAACATGAAGCAGTCAGAAGACTACACTATACGATGTAATAATCATGGGCTGTAACATTTGGACACTGGGACCAAAAGAAACAACCACTGTGTTCTAAAGGGTCTTGAGGAGGCTCACTCAGGGAAATCACAAGGTAGACTCTGAAGCAGCCCTGAGGGTACTAAAAGGTGAGGAGATGAAGGAAAGGCTTTCCAGGGGGCCGACAATATGACAGCCTAATAAAAAGGAAGGACGTAAAATTTTATGGATTTTACTACAATTTAAAAAAAAAAAAAAGGAGGAAAGGGCCTGTGCCCCTCAGCTGTGCCCCGCTCTAGCAGGTCAGGAAGTCAGCGCAAGGGGCTGGACAAACTGAGAATTCCTACGCATAGATGGGAACATCCTGATGAACTTAGTCAATTGATACTGTCCAGAACCACACACCTGACAATTTTTTTTGTAATTTTGAATACCAGGACTATGTATAATATGGTTAAAGTAAAAGAAACTAGTTGACCAGATAGGGAGAGGTGTGAATAACGAGGAAGGAAAGGATCTGATGCCTCTTTTCTACCAGGGAAATGCCCTTGGAAAGCAGAGGTCCCAGCAGCTTTGTTATTGTTATGATGGAGAAATCCCAAACCCAGAGGTTCCAATGGGTCTCCATTCTTCAGAGTTTTATGCTGAGCACAAGAGAGGAAATGTGCACACTTCTAGGAGTGAGTCACACAAAAAGCTTTAGCTTTCAGCTAGTTGCTAATAAAGCCCTGAGTGTCCAAATCCAAGGTATTAGTTAGCCTTTGCCGAACACCTGGAAAAAAAAATTGCCTGAACTAGTAGATAAAGCAACTTTTATAGTAATGACCCATGGCACACCTTAGTTATTTCCATTTAAATACCAACATGAAAATTATTTGGTTGAATTCATTCCAATGTGCTCTTGATCTTCAATTTTAGCAAACAACAAAATCCATGTAACAGTTCCTGAAAGGAAGGTCAGGGAAAACAGTAAAGTAGGAGAAATTTCCCCACTTTCACATAATGGCCAATGTTAGAGGAGAAAGAAACATGCTGGGAAATTGTCTAAATGACTATAATAATATTCACATTCACAGTACATGGTGTTCTATGTGGCTATGCTATGTACTAGTGTAATATTACATAGTACAAAAGGTACATAGTGAGGACAGTAACTGGCCTGAGGTGCAAGATATTGAAAAGTATGCTAGTTTAAGTGTTAAAAATAAGGTGCTTGGGCTTCCCTGGTGGTGCAGGGGTTGAGAGTCCGCCTGAATAACCAATTTTGTTAATTACTTAAAATTTCAATTTAACACCCCCCAAAATCAATGAAATACAAGCTATGAGAACTTGCTTTATTCTTAGTTATTGCTAAAATCTCTTTCAACACCAGACATTAGTCATCAGTATACGAAACAAATGAGCTCATTAGCCCAGAAGCACTGATCATTCACAGCAAACCAGATCTAGGTACCTCTCTTAAGACATTTATCAGTCACCCACAGTACTATCAGTCACAGGTGATTCTGATGCTTATCCTATCTTACCTCATAAAGTTTCATAAGACTTTCTGAAACAAGTGTTAATCTATGCAGTTCTGCTTTCTATGTACTTCTTGTCTATTTTTCCTGAATCCACCCCACCCTTCCTTTCTAATTCCTAGTAGTCTGGGAAGCTGAGGACCTTAGATATGCACATATTAGCAAACAAAGTAAATGCATCAAATGTGTCCAGATGATGCAACATACAGTTATATTTGGTTTCAAGCTACAGGCCATTTGATCAGTCTGAAGGAGACGTTAGCAACAGCTCATATTTAGATTTAATTGCAGGAATTACACTTGGGAATTGACAACGCTGCTCACCTTTAAGACAGAGGCTAAGCTGGTCATGTGCTCATTGAGAGCACCCTCGGACTCCTTGTAGGTCAAGCAGGTGAACTGGTACTCCTCAGGATCAAAGGCATCGGCCCCCTGCTGCTCCACATCGCTGGCTACGCCCACATAATAGTCCTCTATGTCCCCAGGGTCCTCATCCTCTTCCTCTTCCTCACAATTCGGGTCATAGTCCTCTTCATTGCTGTCAGACCCCTGGCTATTCATGTCCACAGACATCTTAACATCCAGACGAGTTGCAGATCAGGAAAGCAGTTTTTTCCCCTCCCCACAAACTTTACCACTTTCTCAAATGCATTAGTGTTTTTGTCTTCTAAGGGAAGAAAAGAAAAAAGTAAGTGTTACTTACTTTCACTATGAGAAGCTGTAACAGAAACCATTCAAGAATCAAAATGGCATAGCCCTGGTCCTATCCCCACTGTGGCCTATTCCAACTCTCCCCTCATACAAGAAACCTCACCACCATCTCTATGCCCAGGCTTTTCAAAGGGAAACCCTTTCCTGGAGGGGCAGAAGCAGTTAACAATGGTAACTTCACATGAAGGGTCTGGCATGAAAGAGTAAGGCTATCTGCTCTATGTCAAGGAGTTAAATTCCCATAGATTTGTCCTTCCTGCCACGGTCCTTAAGAGAGGAGTACATTCCCACAGCTGGCTGCCCACAGAAGAAGCAACCTAAAAGCTAAACAACCAAAGTTTAAAATCTCTTAGCTAATTATGCTCCACTGAGTGGTGACACAGTACATAAATAGGGACACAGTTCTTTCCCTAATATCTAGGGAAAGAATACCATTGTTTTATAGACATCACTCTCAGATAAATGGAAAAAAAGGTGCATAGTAAAGAAAAAATAAAAACCACATAGCTCTTCAACATCCTCCTCTAGTCTGCAAAGTTAACTGATTTTTCCATTTTAAAGGGTTCTACTAATCTTTTAAAAGAGGTACTTAAGAGGCAAAGAAACTGACCCAATAGTGAAGGAAAACTATAGATATTCTGCCTTAGCAGGATCAAGGCTAGAATCTACTTAGGGTAAAGAAACAAGAGATCAAATGTAACAAGCTACTGAAAAATCCTCACAGATCAAAATGTTACTCAATTACATATAAATGAAAAGAGAATACTAGTTGAGAAAGCTAAACAGTCACAAGTCTTAACTTCTTCTCAGAGAGGACTTTGGCAAATACCCATTAACTTCTCTGCACAAGAATTATTTCAAGTGATCATTTCCAAGGAACAGTATCAAATAGTGATTTAAATCTAAAAATAATAGGACCTTAAAATGCAAGAGCATTTGGATTGAATAGTATGTAAATAATTTACATAACCAAATCTGGATCAAATACTAAAGTAAAATTAAAACCTATTTGAAGTACATAATCTCTCCAAAAAAAAAAAAAATTAAAAGAAAGATTAAAAATCAATGTGTGCTGAATATGTAACCAGTCTAAGGGATTATAGAGCCACATTTTAATGATATTATAAAAATATCAGTGAATCTACCTCTGATATGTTACCTATAAATGCTCAAATTAAAAAATAAGTCACATTAATGAGAGGGCAGTAATGTAATACTTGCAGTTTGACTTTTAACAAAATTGTTTTGTATGCTAGAACCACCTCATCACAACTGAACTTAACTATGGTATTTTTCCTTTAGGAGAAAAAATTAATCTTTAAATTAAATTAAAAATACCTGTAATTCCTGAAGATCTTTCAGGAAGATGTCATCCAAATAGTCTATATAATTTCCATCTAAAATGAAAAGAGATAGTTCTATTTATATATTTTAAAATTGGTACCCTGAGTTTGCAAATTTATTTTCTAAAAAGTAAAGACATTTAAAAGGACAAGCAGCAAGGGACCAGAAATTGTTTTCTTATAAGTCCCACAGAAATCTATATGTCATAATTATATAATGACAAGAGTTACATGGCCTTCTAAAAAAAGAAAGTATTGAAAGTAAACAGTGGGACTTCCCCGGTGGCACAGTGGTTAAGAATCCACCTGCCAATGAAGGGGACACAGGTTCAATCCCTGGTCCAGGATGATCCCACACGCCATGGAGCAACTAAGCCCGAGCACCATAACTACTGAGTCTGCACCCTAGAACCCACATGCCACAGCTACTGAGCCCACGTGCCACAACTGCTGAGGCTCACGTGCCTAGAGCCCATGCTCCGCAACGAGAAGCCACTGCAATGAGAAGCCCGTGCACCGCAACGAAGAGTAGCCCCTGCTCACGGCAACTAGAGAAAAGCTTGCGCACAGCAATGAAGACCCAACACAGCCATAAATAAATAAATAAATAAATAAATAGACTTAAATAAATAAATAAACAGCTAACAATAATTTAATCTGGGGTACTGGTGAGAGAAATGGATACCCAGTTCCCTCCCTCAGTTTGAAAGCCCACCACACCTCACTTTTTTTTTTTTAATTTTTATTGGAGTACAGTTGATTTACAATGTTGGGCACCACCTCACTCTTATTGTTAAGATTTCCTAAATTAACTACCACAATTTCAATTTTAAATGTTACATAGAGGTTGACAAAGCAAATCATAATTGACTTAAACTGGATTTTTGCCATGAAGTCATCTCCACTAACACTTACAGAATACTGCCAATATTTCAGATCTCACTTTATTCATGAAAAAAATATTTTCAAATAAAAAAGTCCCCAAAAGAAAAGAAAACAAAAAACAAAACAAAAAAAGAGAGAGAAAACAGAGGGAATTCCCTGGTGGTCCAGTGGTTTGGGCTCAAAAAAAGACAAAAAACATGTCTCCAGTAGAATGCCCACTAGGCAATATTAACACCCATTTTCCACCTCTCTTCTGACATGCTCAAGGGGTACCTGACTTTCTCAGAACTGCAGATCCCACTAACCAAGACTAAATAAGTACTATTTTCTTACTTAATTAGAAATTTTATGTCCATTTCTTTATCCTTCTGAATTTCTTGGAAAACCAAAGCTTATAACTTTCAAAGAAATACTTCAAACACAAACAGGCAAATTTAAACTAAATGAAAATCAAAGTCCAAACAATGATTATGGAAGATGATTTCCAAAATAGAAGACGAATAATTGATTTTTTTATTTTCTTTTATCTGCATTTTTATGTACGATACTGCTTATTAGGCAAATCTGCATAAAGAGCATTATAAATATTGCTCCCATCTACAAAATATCACTACCAATAATAGCTTTCATTTAATGAGAGCCAATTTCAGGTCAGATTCATTCTCATTAAATGTTTATAACCCTACAAAGTGGCTATCATCCCCTTCTTACAAATGAGGAAACTAGAGTTCAAAAAGATTAAGCAACTTGCCCAGGACCACACTGCTGCCAACCAGTAGAGTCCAGCATAATACTTTCACCAGATCCAGGGCCTATGAGGACTCATAACGCCTCATCACCCTCCCAGAGAGCCTAATACTATCCACAAAGCTACCTCCAGAATTACAACAAAAAAAGCACCGTTTTGGGCTTCCCTGGTGGCGCAGTGGTTGAGAGTCCGCCTGCCGATGCAGGGGACACGGGTTCGTGCCCCGGTCCGGGAAGATCCCACATGCCGCGGAGCGGCTGGGCCCGTGAGCCATGGCTGCTGAGCCTGCGCGTCCGGAGCCTGTGCTCCGCAACCAGAGGGCCCGCGTACCGCAGGAAAAAAAAAAAAAAGCACCGTTTTCACTTTCTCTAGATTTTTTTCTCCAGGATTTGGGCTCACAGGTTGCCCATGGCCTTCTCACCAACTAAATATTCAAGAAAAAGGGGAAAATTTCAGGCTGCCTTCCAAAAAGGAGAATGTCATTTCATACTTACTGGGTGTTCTAGGTCCAAATTTAAATAAAACCTTAATTTTTAATTTTTTCCAAGTTAAATACCCCTATTCTATTTGAAAGAGTGCTGACATTGCTTAAAGGGGCCAGTATGTTATTACTTTATTAACAGAACTGATGATAACGCTTTGATTTCCTTTGGATATTAAATATTATCCTTACATCCCAAACAGAAAAGGAGTAACCAAAATTACTCCTCCCCCTTCCCCCAGTCAAAGTCACGTGTTCAGAAGACCTGCCACCCACCCTGGGCTAAAGAATTCAAACGGAAGACTTCTCAATTTAAAGACGACAAGAACAAAACACAGACTTTTTGGTGGGTCTGACAACGTTTACTCCAGACGAAATATTTAGCACTGTAGGGTCAGTTACTAAGTCTACAAGTCCGAAGAA
This sequence comes from Neophocaena asiaeorientalis asiaeorientalis, assembly GCF_003031525.2. Lineage (NCBI taxonomy): Eukaryota > Metazoa > Chordata > Mammalia > Artiodactyla > Phocoenidae > Neophocaena > Neophocaena asiaeorientalis. The sequence continues at coordinate 1,106,780 of NW_020171816.1, forward strand.
AATTACTTGATACAAAAATATGAACCCTGTCTAATACGATAGCCACTAACCACATGTGGTTATTTAAATTTAACTTAACTTAAAAATTAAATTTAACATTTGCTTTTTCAGTTGAACGAGCCGTTCAGTCAAATGCTCAATGTCCACGTGTGGACAGTGGCTACCCTACTTAACAGCAAAGATACAGAATATGACCATTGTGGCAGAAAGTTCTATGGGACAGGGTAACAATCAGTACTGAGGTGAAGTCATCCCAGAACACGGTCGCCTCTGCCGCCGCTAGCACAGCAGCGTCGGGCGAGGCGTCGACGCAGCTCCTGGGCCGCCTGTCCCGTCCGAGGCGCCGGGATATCCGCGAGGACACGGAGCCCACGCGCTGCGCGACCCTTCACCAACGGACGTTAACTAACCGCGCGGGCGGCACTGCTAGAGCTCCCAACGATGACTCGAGTGGGGAGCCCCGAAGGCAGCGCGTCTGCCGGCGCGCCCGGCGGGGAGGGCCCAGATGCGCCAGCGCCAGTCGGTCAGAGGCGCTGGCCTCCGACCTCACTGCGAGCTGAGCAGGCGGCGAAAGTAGGAATAACGGAGAGACGCCAGGCGCCGGTTCGCCCTGGCCTCAGCCTTCAGCCGCCCCTCGGCGGGTGGCGGAGTGCGCTGAAACAGTGTAAGAGCTGCCAAGGGCGCCGGGACCTCGCGGGCAGCGACGAAGGCGGAGCCCTGGCCGAGCTAGGTAGGCGCGCGGAGAGCCCACCCCCTCCCCCGGCCCGCCGGGGTAAACAAGGCCTAGAATCGCACCGCGCACTTACCGGGAGCCGTGGCCCCGCGGCCGCTGAGCCTGGGCGGGCCAGACCGGGTCGGGCCGGGCCAGAAGAACCGGGTCCAGGCGCGGCGGCGGCGGAGGCGGCGGGCCAAGCCCGGTCAAGGTCCGCGCTGCTTCCTCCGGCGAAGCCGTCTCAGCAGCTCCGGAAGTGCTCAGAGCAGTTCCGTCACTTCCGGCCCGGGGTCGACCCGCGGTCGCCGGGGTCGCGGCAGGCGCTGGGCAGTAACGACTCTCTGCGGACACTTCGCTACAGCCCAGCGCTGCGACCCAAAGTGGGCCCAGAGCACAGCCGGTGCCGACGGCTGCGAGAGGCAGCAGAGGAGAGGATTCGGCTTATTGGCGAGTGGTCACGGCATCTCTTCCGGCTTTTGCTTACCAGCGCCGCCCGCCGGGATACTTTAAACCAGGGTTCTTCTGTCGGACTCCCCACTTCTCTGTTTGTAATCGGTGTCCGGCACCGACAAGACATCCAGACGTTCGTGGAGTGGAAAAAGACTGTTGTTTCCCGGCCGCTATCTAGTCGAAGAAAAGCTAGGTCTTTGGGTCAGCGCGCAGGGCCGGGAATTTCTGCGTACGTTCTGAGGCCGTCGCCTGGTGGCCGCCGATTCACAGGACCACGCCAGGCTTCCGCTTCCCTCTCCGCGGCCTAGTTCGCTGCCTAATTCTTTGGCTTCCCATTCACCCAAGATTGAATCTTAACTGCCTTGTTGCACAGTTTCTTCAAACAGTATAGGAAGTGCCATTATGACTTTCAGTACCTTTTAGGGCTTTTGTCAAGTATTATGGATAGATAGAGCCGTGAAGTCCCACTCAAGTTGTTGCTGCACAACGTGGAAACGCCTGTGTGAAGCCAGTGATGTTAGGGAGCCTCCTCGCTGTGCAAGTCCGTAGATAACCCATACCATTTCCACCCGTACATGAGTCATGTATACACTGATATTCAAGATATTCAAGATATCGATGTGTAATGGGCTCTCTTTTTTAGTTCTTGCTTCTTGCATGTATTCATGTATTTCTTATACATGATTTTCAGCTTCCTGTTTAATTCAGAGCCTGTACCCAAGTCAGGTGCATTCAAATACTAGAAAGCCCCACATTAATTTGGAGTGAAAATTAATAGTAATGAGTAACATATTGTAGGGTTGTGAATTTTATGCATTAACAATGTAAAAGTCTATCTATAATCCAGTGTACTTATTTGTTATGACAAAACATATAATCCCTTTACATCATGACACTAGCGAAGGACCCAAAATATATTTTCTGCTAATGAAATCTCTTTAATTAGAAGGCTTCACTTTGGGTCACTGGTAATAAATCCTCTCCAGTGAATAAAAGGGAACAATCAGTTTCTCTGTATAATTATTGCATTTGCAAAATAGAGAATGAGGTCATTCACATATCAAGTACACAGGTGTATGTACAATATATTGGAATCCAGTGTACAATCCTTATTTGTTCTCCTGTCTTGCCTCTCTTAAAGCTGAGTTTCTTAAGGGCACAGATCCAACCTTGTTTTCAATATTACTCTATTAAATAGACGTTTATTGGGCTGATGCTAATACCATTATTTTTAACTAGTGAAAATTTCTCCCCAGGAAATAAAGATTTAAAAGTTAGGCCAAAGGCTTCCCTGGTGGCGCAGTGGTTGAGAGTCCGCCTGCCGCTGCAGGGGACACGGGTTCGTGCCCCGGTCCGGGAAGAACCCACATGCCGCAAAGCGGCTGGGCCCGTGAGCTACGGCCACTGAGCCTGCGCGTTCGCAGCCTGTGCTCCGCAACGGGAGAGGCCACAACAGTGAGAGGCCCGCGTACTGAAAAAAAAAATTAGGCCAAAACATTTAAAGATACAGATAAAATTTTGTGCACATATATGTGCTTTAGAATGATGATTCTATAGGAAAAAGTTTGCAGCATCCCATATGTTCAAAAGTAAAGGTTTGTTATATTATGGTAAAATATACAATAAAGAAAACCATTAACAATTAGGCTGTACTGAGGCATCTATTAAGAAGGAAAGGTATCTGTGATATGAATAGGATATGAAATGATGTGTGTAGTATTCTTTTCTCAAAATAAATTTTCACATAAGATATATAAATATAAAATATAATGTTTCTCTTGGTTTCTGTGGCACAGGAATCTGGACAGGCTACAGTGGGAATGATTTGTTTTAGCCCCTTGATGTCTGGGGCCTCAGCTAGAAGACTAAAATTTCTTAGCCAATATCATACAATTTTTCTTTTGTATAAACCTTAGATTCAGAATGACGGGTTTTCACTTTTGAAAATTCACTGGAGAGCATTGAATTTCTAAGAATAACTTAAGGGTAGTACTGATATCCTCAATATTGAGTCTTTGCATCTAAGGAATATAGTATTTCTTTACAGTTATTTTGTTTTTCTTTTATGTATTTGAATTGTTATAGTTTTAATCACATGGATCTCTGGTTTAGTCTTGCATACATTGTGGGTTTTGCTATTATTCTGAATAAGATTCTTTCTTCATGTTTTCTAATTGGTTATTGTTAACGTATCAAAACGTTATTGCTTTCCAACGTTGTTCTTGTGTCTGTCTCCTTACTTAGCTTGCTTATTAGTTTTAGTGGATTTTCAACTGATTATTTTCAAAGTGAGCATTTGGATCATTTGAAAATAGGGATATTTTGGACTCTTAATTTTTAATTTTTTTTTTTTGCGGTACGCGGGCCTCTCACTGTTGCGGCCTCTCCCATTGCGGAGCACAGGCTCCGGATGCGCAGGCTCAGCGGCCGTGGCTCACGGGCCTAGTCGCTCCGCGGCATGTGGGATCTTCCCGGACCGGGGCGCGGACCCATGTCCCCTGCATCGGCAGGCAGACTCAACCACTGCGCCACTAGGAAAGCCCTTAATTTTTAATTCTTATTTTCTTCCTTTTCTTTTCTCCCTCTTTTTTCACCTCCCTCTTTAATCCCCTCCCTCTTCTCCTTTCTTTCTTCCTTGCTTTCCTACTTCCTTCTCTCCCTCCCTTCCTATTGGTATTTTTGCATCAGCTACCATGTCCAGTAAAACGTTAAGCAGTAATCATGATTTAAAAACATCTTTACCCTGTGCACCGCAACGGAAGAGGCCACAACAGGGAGAAGCCCTCGTACCGCCAAAAAAAAAAAAAAAAAAAAAAAAAATTTTTCCCTTTTTTCCTT
>NW_020171816.1:1110794-1148699 GCF_003031525.2 Neophocaena asiaeorientalis asiaeorientalis
AAAAATCTTTACCTTTGTTCCTGTCATGAATAGGAAAGTTTCTGATATTTCACCAATAAATAATTTTGCTAAGAAAAATATGGTAGTTATGGGCTTACCTGGTGGTGCAGTGGTGGGGAGTCCGCCTGCCGATGCAGGGGACGCGGGTTCGTGCCCGGGTCCAGGAGGATTCCACGTGCTGCGGAGCGGCTGGGCCCATGAGCCATGGCCGCTGAGCCTGCGCGTCCGGAGCCTGTGCTCCGCAAACGGGAGAGGCCACAACAGTGAGAGGAACGCGTACCAAAAAAAAAATATATATATATATTTTTATATATATATGTATATATGGTAGTTACTAGTTTGCTTTAAAAAAAAGGTAGTTACTTTTTGTCTATTACAAGGGTGTTTACTTCAAATCTTTTTTTTTTTTTTTAGGTGAAGGAAAACGAAGAGAATTTACTGCCTTTAAAATAAATGATAATTTTTTTTCAAGTAAAAGGAAAATGATAACAGAGTGAAATCTGGAACTTTACAAATTAAGGAAGAGAAATTGGAATGATAAATATCTGCGTTAGTTTCCTAGGACTGCCATAACAAATTACTATAAACCTCGTAGCTTGAAACAACAGAACTTTATTCCCTCATACACTCAGCTTCTGGTTGCTCTAAGCCTAAGAATTTGTCCATTTCTTCTAGGTTGTCCATTTTATTGGCATATAGTTACTTGTAGTAATCTCTCATGATCCTTTGTATTTCTGCAGTGTCACTTGTTACTTCTCCTTTTTCATTGCTAATTCTGTTGATCTGGGTCTTCTTTTTTTCTTGATGAGTCTGGCTAATGGTTTATCAAATTTTGTTTATCATATCAAAGAACCAGCTTTTAGTTTTATTGATCTTTGCTATCTTTCCTTCATTTCTTTTTCATTTATTTCTGATCTGATCTTTATGATTTCTTTCCTTCTGCTAACTTTGGGGGGTTTTTTGTTGTTCTTCTTCTTTCTCTAATTGCTTTAGGTGTAATGTTAGGTTGTTTATTTGAGATTTTTCTTGTTCCTTGAGGTAGGATTGTATTGCTATAAACTTCCCTGTCAGAACTGTTTTTGCTACATCCCATAGGTTTTGGGCCACTGTGTTTTCATTGTCATTTGTTTCTAGGTATTTTTTGATTTCCTCTTTGATTTCTTCAGTGATCTCTTGGTTAATTAGTAGCGTATTGTTTAGCCTCCATGTGTTTGTATTTTTTACAGTTTTGTTTCCTGTAATTAATATCTAGTCTCATAGGGTTGTGGTTGGAAAATATACTTGATACTATTTCAATTTTCTTAAATTTACCAAGGCTTGATTTGTGACCCAAGATATGATCTATCCTGGAGAATGTTCCATGAGCTTGAGAAGAAATACACTTGAGAAGAAAGTGTATTCTGTTGTTTTTGGATGGAATGTCCTATAAACATAAATTAAGTCCATCTTGTTTAATGTGTCATTTAAAGCTCGTGTTTCCTTATTTATTTTCATTTTAGTTGATCTGTCCATTGGTGAAAGTAGGGTGTTAAAGTCCCCTACTATTATTGTGTTACTGTCAATTTCCCGTTTTATGGCTGTTAGCAGTTGCCTTATGTATTGAGGTGCTCCTATATTGGGTGCATATATATTTATAATTGTTATATCTTCTTCTTGGATTGATCCTTTGATCATTACGTAGTGTCCTTCCTTGTCTCTTGTAACATTCTTTATTTTAAAGTCTATTTTATCTGATATGAGTATTGCTACTCCAGCTTTCTTTTGATTTCCATTTTCATGGAATATATTTTTCCATCCCTTCACTTTCATTCTGTATGTGTCCCTAGGTCTGAAGTGGGTCTCTTGTAGACAGCATATATATGGGTCTTGTTTTTGTATCCATTCAGCAAGACTGTGTCTTTGGTTGGAGCATTTAATCCATTCACACTTAAGGTAGTTATCAATATGTATGTTCCTATTACCATCTTCTTAATTGTTTTTGGTTTGTTATTGTAGGTCTTTTCCTTCTCTTGTGTTTCCTGCCTAGAGAAGTTCCTTTAGCATTTGTTGTAAAGCTGGTATGGTGGTGCTGAATTCTCTTAGCTTTTGCTTGTCTGTAAAGGTTTTCTCCATCAAATCTGAATGAGATCCTTGCTGGGTAGAATAATCTCGGCTATAGTTTCTTCCCTTTCATCACTTTAAATATGTCCTGCCACTATTGGAAGACTCAATATTGTGAAAATGACTATACTACCCAAAGCAATCTACAGATTCAATGCAATCCTTATCAAATTACCAGTGGCATTTTTTACAGAACTAGAACAAAGAATCTTAAAATTTGTATGGAGACACAAAAGACCCCGAATAGCCAAAGAAGTCTTGAGGGAAAAAAAACGGAGCTGGAGGAATCAGACTCCCTGACTTCAGACTCTACTACAAAGCTACAGTAATCAAGACAATATAGTACTGGCACAAAAACAGGAATGTAGATCAATGGAACAGGATAAACCCACGCAGCTATGGTCAACTAATCTGTGACAAAGGAGGCAAGGATACACAATGGAGAAAAGACAGTCTCTTCAATAAGCGGTGCTAGGAAAACTGGACAGCTACATGTAAAAGAAAGAAATTAGAACACTCCCTAACACCATACACAAAAATAAACTCAAAATGGATTAGAGACCTAAATGTAAGACTGGACACTATAAAACTCTTAGAGGAAAACATAGGAAGAACACTCTTTGACATAAATCACAGCAAGATATTTTTTGATCCACCTCCTAGAGTAATGGAAATAAAAATAAACAAATGGGACCTAATGAAACTTAAAAGCTTTTGCAAAGCAAAGGAAACTACAAACAAAAAGAAACAGGTTGTCTGAAAAGACAACCCTCAGAATGGGAGAAAATATTTGCAAATGAATTAACAGACAAAAGATTAATCTCTAAAATACATAAACAGCTCATGCAGCTCAATATTAAAAAAAACAAACAACCCAATCCAAAAATGGGCAGAAGACCTAAATAGACATTTCTCCAAAGAAGATATACAGGGGCCCGGTGCACAATGGCTGCAAACAGCAGCCTCCTCAGTAGTGTATGCAGCCTGTTGCCTGTGTGGGTTGCCCTAAGGGACCTTGGAGACAGCCCTTTCCAGTGGACATTAATGACTGGCATGCTGTTCCCCAATGTAGGCTCCAGACAGGTATGCGTGGTGACTTTGGAAAGCCCCAGGGCACAGTGGCCAGGTTCCACATTGGCCAGGTCATAATGTCCATCTGCACCAAGCTGCACAACAAGGAGCATGTGATTGAGGCCCTCTGCAGGGCCAAGTCCAAGTTCCCTGGCCACCAGAATATCCACATCTCCAAGAAGTGGGGATTTACTAAGTTTAATGCAGATGAATTTGAAAACATGGTGGCAGAAAAGCAGCTCATTCCAGATGGGTGTGGGGTCAAGTACATGCTTAATCGTGGCCCCCTGGACAAATGGCGGGCCCTGCACTTGTGATAGGCTTAGCACCGCCCCCTCCCTACCCATGCCCACCAATAAACTCTACTTTCTCTTCCCTGAAAAAAAAAAAAAAAGACAAGAAGCACATGAAAAGCTGCTCAATATCACTAATTATTAGAGAAATGCAAATCAAAACTACAATGAGGTATCATCTCACACCAGTTAGAATGGGCATCATCAGAAAATCTACAAACAAATGCTGGAGAGAGTGTGGAGAAAAGGGAACCCTCTTGCACTGTTGATGGGAATGTAAATTGATACAGCCACTATGGAGAGCAGTATGGAGGTTCCTTAAAAAACTAAAAATAGAATTACCATATGACCCAACAATCCCACTACTGGGCATCTACCCAGAGAAAACCATAATTCAAAAAGATACATGCACCCCAATGTTCATTGCAGCACTATTTAAAATAGCCAGGTCATGGAAGCAACCTAAATGCCCATTGAAAGATGAATCGATAAAGAAGATGTGGTACATACATACAATGGAATATTAGTCATAAAAAGGAACAAAATTGGGGCTTCCCTGGTGGCACAGTGGTTGAGAGTTTGCCTGCTGATGCAGGGGACACGGGTTCGTGCCCCAGTCTGGGAGGATCCCGCGTGCCGCGGAGCGGCTGGGCCCGTGAGCCATGGCCACTGAGCCTGCGCGTCTGGAGCCTGTGCTCCGCAGCGGGAGAGGCCACAACAGTAAGAGGCCCGCATCCCGCAAAAAAAAAAAAAAAAAAAAGGGAACAAAATTGGGTCATTTGTAGAGACGTGGATGGATCTAGAGACTGTCATACAGAGTGAAGTAAGTCAGAAAGAGAAAAACAAATATCGTATATTAACGCATGTATGTGGAACCTAGAAAAATGGTACAGATGAACTGGTTTGCAGGGCAGAAATAGAGACACAGATGTAGAGAACAAATGTATGGACACCAAGGGGTGAAAGTGGCGGGGGTAGTGGTGGTGGTGGTGTGATGAATTGGGAGATTGGGATTGACATGTATACACTAACATGTATAAAATGGGTAACTAATAAGAACCTGCTGTATAAAAAAAAAATTCAAAAATTCGAAAAAAAAAGGAAATTGCTCATAAAAATAAATAATAAATAAATAAATATGTCCTGCCACTCCCTTCTGGCTTGCACAGTTTCTACTGAAAGATCAGCTGTTAACCTTATGGGGATTCCCTTTTATTTAATTTTTGATAGTTTGATTAATATGTGTCTTGGCGTTTTTCTCCTTGGATTTATCCTGTATGGGACTCTTCCTGGACTTGTGCTTCCTGGACTTGATTGACTATTTCCTTTCCCATATTAGGGAAGTTTTCAACTATAATCTCTTCAAATATTTTCTCAATCGCTTTCTTTTTCTCTTCTTCTTCTGGGACCCCTATAATTTGAATATTGGTGGGCTGAATGTTGTCCCAGAGGTCTCTGAGACTGTTCTCAATTATTTTCATTCTTTTTTCTTTATTTTGCTCTGCAGTAGTTATTTCCACTATTTTATCTTCCAGGTCACTTACCCGTTTTTCTGCCTCAGTTATTCTGCTATTGATTCCTTCTAGAGAATTTTTAATTTCATTTATTGTGTTGTTCATCATTGTTTGTTTCCTCTTTACTTCTTCTAGGTCTTTGTTAAAACACTTTTTATATTTTCTCCATTCTATTTCCAAGATTTTGGATCGTCTTTACTATGATTACTCTGAATTCTTTTTCAGGTAGACTGCCTATTTCCTCTTCATTTGTTAGGTCTGGTGGGTTTTTACCTTGCTCCTTCATCTGCTGCGTAACTTACTGTGTTTGGGGTCTCCTTTTCACAGGCTGCTGGTTCGTAGTTCCCATTGTTTTTGGTATCTGCCCCCAGTGGGTCAGTTTGGTTCAGTGGCTTGTGTAGGCTTCCTGGTGGAGCAGACTGGTGCCTATGTTCTGGTGGATGAGGCTGGATCTTGTCTTTCTGGTGGCCAGGATCGAGTGTGGTGGTGAGTTTTGGGGTGTCTGTAAGCTTATTATGATTTTAGGCACCTCTCTGCTAATGGGTGGGGTTGTGTTCCTGTCTTGCTAGTTATTTGGCATGGGGTGTCCAGCACTAGAACTTGCTGGTCGTTGAGTGAAGCTGGGTCTTAGCATTGAGACGGAGATCTCTGGGAGAGCTCTCGCCAGTTGATATTACGTGGGGCCTGGAGGTGCCTGGTGGTCAGGTGTCCTGAACTCAGCTCTCCCACCTCCGAGGCTCAGGCCTGACAGCCGGCTGGAGCACCAAGACCCTGTCAGCTACACGGCTCTAACATTATATCTAGTGGTAATGAAGACTAGAAGAGCTCTTCTGGAAACATTTGGCAGTTAAACATATACCTATCACATCTGGTTCCTAGGTACTTACTCAGGCTTAATTGTGAGAGGAGAGTGACTACCTCCTGCGCAGTAAGAAGGAATTTGGCAGGAGTTTGGGGATTGTTATATATCCTGTTTGTGTGGAGCTTACAAGAATCTGTGCATGTGTGGGAAATTCCCTGGCAGTCCAATGGTGAGGACTCCGCACTTTCACTGTTGAGGGTCCAGGTTTGATCTCTGGTTGGGGAACTCTGGAGAATCCAGCCTGGATGGGAATGGCTAGGCACCAGGGGCCACACACAAGTGGCTCTTCCTGGCAGAGGGCTCCAAAGGATAAGCGATGCTCATTGCAGCCCTCAGTGGATTGCAAAGGAGGACGGGGTTCAACTGGGAAAGCAGCGTTGTCACTCCCGGAGAAGACAACGGAGCGCCCTCAGGAGTTTTCTCTTCAATTCTCTGCTGTAGGCAGCCGAGCGGACTACTTCAAATCTTAAGTTTACAGTTTTATGTTCTTTTGCTTTTGGTTTTATTTTGTTTTTGGTAAGGAATGATGTTGAATACTACTGTTGCAGGTTGGACTTTCTGGAAGCAAATATTGAGATGGAGTTTGGGGAGCAAGATATTTATTAGGGACCAACATAAGTAAAGCGAAGCAGATTTATATATTTTTGTTTATTTATTGTTTGGCTGTGTTGGATCTTCGCTGCTGAGTGCGGGCTTTCTTTAGTTGTGATGAGTGGGGGCTACTCTTCATTGTGGTGCACGGGCTTCTCATTGCGGTGGCTTCTCTTGTTGCGGAGCACAGGCTCTAGGCGCACGGGCTTCAGTAGTTGTGGCACAGGGCTTCAGTAGTTGTAGCTCATAGGCTCTAGAGTGCAGGCTCAGTAGTTGTGGCACACGGGCTTAGTTGCTCTGCAGCGTGTAGGATCTTCCCAGACCAGGGCTTGAACCCGTGTCCCCTGCACTGGCAGGCGGATTCTTAACCACTGTGCCACCAGGGAAGCCCAAGCAGGTGGATTCTTTTTTTTGTTTGTTTGTTTGTTTTTTTTTTCAAGCAGGCGGATTCTTAACCACTGCACCACCAGGGAAGCCCGGGAAGCAGAATTAGGCAAAGGCAGAAGTTAAACTGTGTTGCAGCCCAATGAAGCTGCCGCCAACCTAGCAGAGAACACTGGAGTTAATATTGCCTGTCAGAGTGTCTAATACCAGGCCAGACTGGTCAGGCATTAAATCCCTACCTTGCTCAGTCACTGGGTGTGGGCTGTCTTGGGAAGGGTGTGACCTAAGGGGAGGCCCCTCTCATTCATGTTTGAGTCCTAGGGTCTAGGAACAAGGCTTCTCATATGAGGTCCAAGGATAGCTTCAGGTTCTCATGAAATTTATAGCAAACCTGGAGGTACATATGCATGTGTATGTTTTTCTGGGGAGAGGGTGCCAGGAATTCTCCACCCCCCAAATGGCTAAGAACCACAGGTTGGACAATGTCTAGCATATGGGCAACTTGGTATCCATCTCCTGCATCAGTGTGTTATGGAGTGGGGAGAGGAAGGATACTCTGTGCTGAAGGAGACAGGATATGTAAAAGCCTGGCTGTCGGCGGTGGAAGGTGAGTTAAGTAACAGGTCTGTGTGGTAAACCAGTAGAAGCTCAGTTTGCTCAGAGAGGAAGATACAGTCTAGGGAAAAATAAGGTTGAAGAAGTAAGGTAGCATGAAATTGTGAAAAACCTTGACTGCCCCTGAGCCACTTATATTTTATTCTGATGCAATGAGGAGCTGAAGAGGTTTTTTGGCCAGGGAATGACACATTCAGATTAAATTCAGATTAAATTTTTTCTTTTCTTTTCTTTTTGCGGTACACGGGCCTACTCACTGTTATGGCCTCTCCCATTGCGGAGCACAGGCTCCGGATGCACAGGCTCACGGGCCCATGGCTCACGGGCCCAGCCGCTCCGCGGCATGTGGGATCTTCCTGGACCAGGGCACGAACCCGCGTCCCCTACATTGGCAGGTGGACTCTCAACCACTACGCTACCAGGGAAGCCCATTCAGTTGAGTTTTATAGCTGTGTGTAAGGCTTATCAGATGAAGAAGCAGGAAGACCAATTGTTTAGTGGATTATCAGTTACCCTATGAGGATTTAATAGAAGCTGGTGAGCTTCAGTGGAGTCCACCTTCAAGTGTGTCGAGGTTTGCCAGGAGGATTTACCAGGTTTACCAGGAGGGTTTATCAGGAGGGCGGTTCTATAACAAACACCATCTCTTCCTGAAGCTGCAGATTGACTCTAAATTAGATCCTCTTCTGCAGCTGGAGTGCTACAAGTCACAAGTGAAGTAAACATGGTCCCATTACCATCGCCAATCCAGTGATGAGCACCAGGCTCAGTTAATGCCTTTACTGCCTCTCGTTGCACCACTGTAATTTTCCCTTAACTGGTCTCCCTGCTTCCATTCTCTCCCAAGACAAATTCATCCATCCAAAATAGATTTTCTAAAACAAACCTGATCATGTCAACACTGTGCTTAAAATTCTTCTATGGTTCCCCATCCCCATCTAGAAAAAGCCTGTAACACAGAGTAAACAGGCTTTTGGGCCTTGCCCCAGCCTCCTTGCCTTCCACTCCCCTTCCACTCCCCTGGTGCCTTCTGCACCAGTCAGGCCCACTCACTTCCTGATCCCAATCCCGATCCTGTCACTAATCTATCCACCCCTAGCATACATGGTGCATTCTCCTTATTCTAGGCTTCCTGCTAGCCTGGGAGTGCCTACAGAGGAGGACTGTTGTTAGGTTAGCTTGGCAGTGAGGTTCCTGCTGTAGATAGGGGTATGTTTATTGTTCACAGCTTTTTTTAAAATAAATTTATTTATTTATTTACTTTTGGCTGTTTTGGGTCTTCATTGCTAGCCGCGGGCTTTCTCTAGTGCAGTGAGTGGAGGCTACTCTTCATTGTGCTGTGCGGGCTTCTCATTGCGGTGGCTTCTATTGTTGGGGAGCATGGGCTCTAGGCGCGCAGGCTTCAGCAGTTGTGGCACGTGGGCTCAGTAGTTGTGGCTTGCGGGCTTTAGAGCGCAGGCTCAGTAGTTGCTGTGCACAGGTTTAGTTGCTCCACGGTATGTGGGATCTTCCTGGACCAGGGCTCAAACCCGTGTCCCCTGCATTGGCAGGCAGATTCCCAACCACTGCACCACCAGGGAAGCCCTGTTTACAGCTTTTTAATTTGATAAATTACAAACATACAGAAATGATGAAAGAGTAATATAGTGAATACCTGAATACCGTCCACCTAGAGTCAATAAGTCAAAAACATTAGCATCATCCTTAACTCCTCCTGAATACCGTCCACCTAGAGTCAATAAGTCAAAAACATTAGCATCATCCTTAACTCCTCTCTTATGTACCTTATATTCTGTTCATTAACAATTCCTCGGCTTCCCTGGTGACGCAGTGGTTAAGAATCTGCCTGCCAATGCAGGAGACATGGGTTCGAGCCCTGGTTCAGGAAGATCCCACATGCCGCAGAGCAACTAAGCCCATGCGCCACATCTACTGAGCCTGTGCTTACAGCCCGTGAGCCACAACTACTGAAGCCCGCGCTCCTAAAGCCCATGCTCCACAACAAGAGAAGCCACCACTATGAGAAGCCCGTGCGCCACAATGAAGACCCAACACATTCAAAAATAAATAAGTAAAAGTAAATTTAAAAAAAAACACAAAAAACAATTCCTTTAACTTTTTCCTTCAGAATATATCCAGAATCCAAACACATCTCACCATCTGCTGTGCTGTGCTCTGATGGAGTCCAGCATCTGTGACCATGACCTTTAACCTCCTCAAGGCTCCCTGCTTCGTAGTCTACCCTCAACCCGCAGAAAGAGGGATTCTATTAACTCATAAGTCAGACTATGTCAATCCCCTGCTCAGAACCCCAGAATAGCTCCCATCTACTTCAGAGGAGAGACTGATGTCCTTACAGTGGCACACAAAGCCCCGCTTGATATGCCAACATTACCTCCATATCTTCCTAACTCTGCTCTAGCCACAAAGGCCTCCAGGTGGTTCCTCAAACAGGCCAGACACAGGCCATCTCATGGCTTTTGCATTCTTTTCTTTTGCCTGGAAGATCTCTCCCCCTCCCCCCATATCTATGGATATATCACTTCCTCAGCTTCTCAGTTCTTGAATCCAGTCACCTTCTCAGTGAAACTGTCCTTTACTCACCTAATGAAAATTGCAAATTCCTTGCCCCCCAATACTCTCTAATCCTTTTTCCAGATTTATTTTTCTTCATAGCAGTTATCACAACTTGATACACTATGCATTTTTCACTTATTTATCTTTGTTATGGTCTGTAAGCTCCACAAGAACAGGGACCTATGTGCTGTGCTAACAGCTGTGCCTCCAGCACCTGGAAGGGCGCCTGTCACATAGCAGAGCGCAATCGACTTCTGCGGAGTGAGTGGAGGAACGGGAGCTTAAGGGAGGAAACACTCAAGTCCGGGAAGACTTCCTGGAGGAGTAAGTCCACCACCCGCCGCCACTCCCAAACACCGCCCACGAGGCATCCGGGCCCGCCCCGCTCCCTTAAGCCACGCCCATGGAGGCGGGCTGCGGCCGGAAGCACCTCCCCTCGGCGGAAGCCGGGCCTGGCAGGCGGTCTAGGCCCTCCTCCCGACCTGCCCCGGGCTCATGCCCCTCCCACCCGAAAGTGGGTGAAAGGTCGGCGGCGCCGCCCCCGCGGCTGGGGCAGTGGAGCGGTGCTCTTGGGAACCGACAGGCACGGCGACTGACGGACGTACCATGGCAGACCAGGCGAAGCCCATTAGCCCGCTCAAGAACCTGCTGGCCGGCGGCTTTGGAGGCATGTGCCTGGTGTTCGTGGGGCACCCACTGGACACGGTCAAGGTGCGAGAATGCTGGGGCGCGGGCTGGAGGGAGGAGGCTCGGGCAGGGCGCGGAAAGTAGGGTCTCCCGCGAGGCTTGGTCTGGAATAGAAGCGGAGTCCGTGGGAGCTTCCATGAGAAGTCTAGGGAATCTCCCTTTCGGGGGTCGGGGAAACTGTTCCTGCACCCCAGAGAGCTGGACGTTGCAGAGTGAGCAGCCTCTAACCGCCCACCAAGGGCTCTTGATTTAAAAAAAAGTTCTCTGTTCGGAAGCCTATTCTGATCTGGCGCCACTTCTTTGAGGATGGTAAAGAAAGAGCACCGCCCCAAAGCTCTGACTTCTGAAAACCCTAACATTATCAGCAAGGTTGAAAAAGGCATCTGTAAATCCCGCTTCAGGAAGAGAGCTAAAGACTGAGGCAAGGTTATTCCAGACATGTATTTTGACACATTCCTCTGGGCCCAGAGTGCTCCATCACTATCTCCTTTGAACCTTTCTTGACCATCTTCAGCCTGTCACCCCATGTTAGCCTGAGTGGCCTCCTGTGGGAAGCGATGATATCCTCACTGACTGAGCTCCTTCCAGGGAAAGCAAGTGATCAGCTTTCCCAGGGCAAGGCTGATCCCCACAACAACCTGGTGAGGAAGCCGTGGTCAGATTGAGGCTCCAGGAAGGGGGAAACTCATCAGAGCTTGTTCCCTGCTTATCCTCACATTATGCATCAACTCTTTCCCCTGCAACACTTTCAGCAAGACCTTGCTGGAGACCAGAGTCCATACCCTGTGACTTAGCATTCAAAGCTTCATCCTAGTTTTCTATGGTTATTTCTGCGCACACTTGGAGGAAATTGACAGATCATGGCCAGGGTGAGCCTGTAGGGAGCAGGCATGAACCCTGTGTAGGAGACTTATTGGAATGTTGGATTGGGTTTCCTCCACAGGGAAATTGCTTTGGGGACATTCTCCAGGCAAGTTTGGGCAGCAAGCTCTTTGCTGCCTTTCATCTAGGAGAGGATCTGGGGTCATTCTATCACAGGACCAGGATTAAAGCAACTGGGCTGGTTTGGGCACTGTGAAACACAAAATCAGATGTTTATTCAGTAATTGGTAAATGCCATGTGTGTTAGGGCTTCCCAGACAGTGGTGGTTCTAAGCAGCACTGATGTAAGGGAGAAGAATTGTCTGGCCTCTCTACTCTTGGTCTTGTTAGTTCTAGGCAGCTGGAGCCTCTCTTTAAAGAAAAACGAAACCCTGTTGCTCCCTAATACAAATGTTGCTCCTACCTCCATATCCTCGTGTCCTTCCTCCCCAGTCAGATGTCATTCCCAGGAAGGGCCCGAGGACCTCTATACTGAAATGGAAATGACTGAAAATGCTCACTGCATTTATTTTTTTTTTTTTGCGGTACGCGGGCCTCTCACTGTTGTGGTCTCTCCCGTTGCGGAGCACAGGCTCCGGACGCGCAGGCCCAGTGGCCATGGCTCACAGGCCCAGCCGCTCCGAGGCATGTGTGATCTTCCCGGACCGGGGCATAAACCCACGTCCCCTGCATGGGCAGGCGGACTCTCAAGCCACTGCATTTTTAATAGCCAGAAAGTCCCCTTTTAGCTTAAGCCAAAACCACAAATTGCCCACTACTGTCCTTTTGACCTCTAAGAGCCAGGTGGCCTCCAATCAAAGCTTGGTCTAGAGGCACTTTCAGAGGTCCGAGGCGACTAACTGTGGTCTGGGAAGGCAAGAGGTGCAGCACTTCAGTTTGGAAAGGCTTTATGGCACGTGATGAAGGGCTGGCTGAGTTCTGACTGGAGAAGTAGGGGGACCCAGACATTCTGGGTAGGGGGAAGGCAGGAGTGAAGGTGGATATAGGCTTGATAGTGGGAGCAGGCTGTAAAATAAGACCAGCCGTGGAGGACTTTAATGTTCTTGCTGGGCCTGGGTGGCGGATGTCATGATAAGACATGTAAGATTTATACAAAATCACAAAATGGTATCAGTCAGAAGTTTTGGTCTATTTCTCTCTCTACTAACTTGGACAGGTTGTGCCTGACCATGGACGATCTGAAGACCAAATAAGGGATTTTGGATGCAAAGCAGCGGGAGCCTCTAGACATTTCTACTGTTGTGTCCCATAAACTCCTCAGATATGCATGTCACCTCCATTGCCTAGAGAGTGAGTTCCTTAGTTTGGGACATAAGGCCTTAACAAAATCAAGAATGAGAAATTTAAAGTACTAGAGGAACAGCATGATGAAATGGTGTCTTGGAAAAGTTAGTATGATAGCAACCTGAGAAGAATTAGGAAGCAGAACTCAGAGCAGGAAAAATAGCAAGGAAAAAGACTGCAGAATATATAACTGGGTGTATCAGTTATCTCTGGTGGTGTAACAACTTATCCCAAAACTTAGTGGCTTAAAACAACAACAATAGGGACTTCCCTGGTGGTCCAGTGGTTGGGACTCTGTACTTCCACTGCGGGGGCCACGGTTCCATCCCTCATCAGGGAGCTAGGATCCTGCATGCCGCACAGCATGGCCAAAAAATAATAATAATAACAAGTGTTATTATTAGGCGAGGATGTGGAGACCTCGGAACTCTTGTGCACTGTTGTTGGGAATGTAAAATTGTATAGTGACTGTGGAAAACAGTATGCCAGTTCCTCAAAAAATTAAAAATAGGATTACTATATGATCCAGCAATTCCATTTCTGGATATATACCCAAAAGAATTGAAAGCAGGGTCTTGAAGAGATATTTGTATACCCCTGTTCATAGCAGCATTATTCACAATAGCTGAAACATGGGAGCAACCCAAGTGTCCACAAATGGAAAAATGAATAAGGAAAATGTGGCATATACATACAATGGGGTGTTATCCAGCCTTAAAAAGAAGGAAATTCTGGGGCTTCCCTGGTGGCGCAGTGGTTGAGAGTCCACCTGCCAATGCAGGGGACACGGGTTCGTGCCCCGGCCCGGGAAGATCCCACATGCTGCGGAGCGGCTGGGCCCGTGAGCCATGGCCACTGAGCCTGCGCTTCGCAATGGGAGAGGCCACAACAGTGAGAGGCCCATGTAAAGCAAAAAAAAAAGAAGGAAATTCTGACCTTGCAACCACATGGATGAATACTGTAAACATTAGGCTAAGTGAATTAATTTACTAATTAATAAACGAATTCAGTTTTATAAGGCAGAAAGAATTCTGGATGGTGGTGACAGTTGCACAACGTTATGAATGTATTTAATATCACTGAACTGTACACTTAAAAATGGTTGAGATGGTAAATTTTATGTGTATTTTATGACAGTAAAAAAAAAAAAAAAACAACCCAAACTGGGGGGATTTCCCTGGTGGTCCAGTGGTTAAGACTCTGTGCCTCCACTGCAGGGGGCGCAGGTTCGATCCCTGGTCAGGGAACTTCCGCATGCCATGCAGTGTGGCCAAAAAAATAAAGAAATAAAAAATAAAATAGTTAAGGAAAAAAATGGGCAAAGGATCTGAATAGACATTTCTCCAAAGAAGATATACAAATGGCAATAAACACATGAAAAATATTCCACATCATTATCCATCATGAAAATGTAAATAAAAATCACAGTGAGATACCACCTAACACCCACTATGATGGCTATAATTGAAAATAAATAAATAACAGGTGATGGGATGTGGAGAAACTGGAACATTCATACAATGCTCTTTGGAAAACAGTCTGGCAGTTCCTGAAAAGGTTAAACATAGAGTTAGCATATGACCCAGCAATTCTCCTGTGATGGTTAATTTTATGTGTCAACTGGGCTGTGGGGTGTTCAGATATTGGTCAAACATTGTTCTGGGTGTATCTGTGAGGGTGTTTTTGGATGAGATTAGCATTTAAGGTAGACTAAGTAAAGTAGATTGCCCTCCCTAATGTGGGTGGCCCTGTTCCAGTCAGTTGAAGGCCTCAATAGAACAAAAAGCTGAAACTCCTCCCTCCTGACTGATTAAGCTGGGACATTGGTCTTTTCCTGCCTTTGGACTCAAACTGAAGCATTGGCTCTTCTTAGGTCTTGAGGCTGCCAGCTTTTTTTTTTTTTAACACCTGTATTGGAGTATAATTGCTTTACAATGTTGTGTTAGTTTATCTGCCAGCTTTTGAACTGGGACTTGAACCATCAGCTCTCCTGGTTCTCAGGTCTTCAGACTTGAACTATCCTATTGACTTTCTTGGGTCTCCAGCTTACTGATTGCAGGTCTTAGGATTTGTCTGCCTCCATAATTGTGTGAGCCAATTCCTTATAACAAACAAACAAATAAATAAATCTACATGTCCTATTGGTTCTATTTCTCTGGAGAATCTTGACCAATACAATTATGCTTGGGTAATATAATATCCAAGAGAATTGAAAACATAATATCCACACAAAAACCTGCACACAAAAGTTTATAGCACCATTATTCATAATAATAAAAGTGGAAAAAATGTAATTTGTCATTATCTGATGAGCAGATAAACAAAACATGGTATATTTGTACAGTGGAATACTATTTACCCATAAAAAGTAATGAAGGACTGATACATTCTACAACATAGATGAACTTTGAACACATTATGCTAAGTAAAAGAAGCCAAGTGTGAAAGACCACATATTGTACGATTTATTTATATGAAATATACAGAATAGGCAAATCCATAGAGATGGAAGCCATATTAGTAATTGCCAGGGGCTGAGAGAAGAGGGGAATGGGGAGTGACTACTAATGGGTGTGGTGTTTCTTTTTGGGGTGATGAAAATATTCTAAAACTGATTATAATGAAGGTTGCACAACTCTGCAAATACACTAAGAAGCACTTAACTGTATACTTTAAATGGGTGAATTTTATGGTATACGAATTATATCTTAATAAAGCTGTTTAAAAAAACCCAATACTGAACCAAAGACCCTCTCCTTCAACCAAAAGCAACAAAAAGATGCTGGCCAGGACTGTACTAATCTGAAGGATTGGCTTCTGTGTGGTTCATTCACAGGCTGGCAGTTAGTGCTGGCTGTTGTCAGGAGGCCTTCTTTCCTCCACACGTGACCTCTTCAGACTGCTTGAGTATCCTCATAACATGGTGGCTGACTTTCCCCAAAGCAAATGACCTGAGATGAAGACAGGCAGAAGCTGACCTTTCTGTCACCTAGCCTTGGAGAAGTCACATAGCATCAAAACCACTACATTCTGTTCGATAGAAGTGAGTCACTGAGTCTGGCCCACATCCAAGGGGAGGGGAATTAGGATTAACTTTTTTTTTTTTTTTTGTGGTACTCGGGCCTCTCACTGTTGTGGCCTCTCCCGTTGCGGTGCCCAGGCTCCAGACGCGCAGGCTCAGCAGCCATGGCTGACGGGCCTAGCCGCTCTGTGGCATGTGGGATCTTCCCAGACCGGGGCACGAACCCGTGTCCCCTGCATCGGCAGGTGGACTCTGAATCCCTGTGCCACCAGGGAAGCCCAGGATTAACTTTTGAAGGGGAAGAGTATCAAAGAGTTAGTGGGCATATTTGAAAACCATCACACTGGGTAAGAATAGGTGAGGACTTGGCCTAGGAGAAGACTTCAGATAGAGAGAGGAAGAAATTAGGATTCTGGAAGACTCTTGAAGGAACTCTCCAAAAACCTTGGTGCCTATGTGAATAAGAGGAGCAGAAGTAACAGGAAGTGGTCGGATGCTAGAGTTTCAAATCCTGAGAAAGAGGGTAGCCTGATGGCTCTGGCACAAATGGGTGATTCATCAAAAGGATGAGATTCTGGAGGTGATATGAGTAGGGACAGCTTCTCCAGGCAGTTTGAAATGTAGCCCAAAAGGTGGGGAGAGAAGGTCTGAAGATGGCTGAGTAAAAGTCATCACTGAGCAGAAGCTGAAGCCCTGGAATCTGAGTTTTCTAAAAGGGATAGTGGAACAGATGAGTAGGCTACTTAGCCTTGGAGGACGCCTGGAGTAGAAAAGGAGACAAAGGAAGGAGTGCCAAGAAGGGAGGTTTAAAGAGAGACAGTTTGAAGCATTGGATACACCAAAAGGTGGAGAAGGATGAGGACCAAGAAAAGTAGGATCAAATCCACCTCACTCCAAAATATCTTTGTTGAGCACCTTACCTAACCACCGACAAGGCACTTCAAATGGGTGTGGAGAGTGCCTAGAGCTGAACTGAGCTTTGCATTCACTGGCACATGATTTGACCTCACTAAACCCAGCCTCCTCATTTGTAAACTGGTAGTACCTATTCCACTGGATCATTGTGGGATCCATTAGATAAGAAATAAATAGCAAAAGTAAGTGGCTGAGGAAATCAGAGGAACTGTGACTCTCTCCAAAAGCATGCTACTAATGACTTGTGAGTACAGGGTTTGAATAAACTGGAGGAAAGAGAAGTCTGATCCAGCAGATAAAGTGAATGCTGAAGACATGCACAGAGGTGCAGCTTTCTCTGTTAAGAGTTTAGCAGACAGTTGGGCCATTGCTACCGACAGGCAGTTCTGATTCTGGGAAATGACTGTATTTTAACTTCTGGTTTCAGGTCCGACTGCAGACGCAGCCCCCAAATTTGCCTGGACAGCCTCCCATGTATTCTGGGACCTTTGACTGTTTCCGGAAGACTCTTATGAGAGAGGTACGGAATCTTGGTGCTGGGCATTTCTCTTATTCAGAGGAACAGTTTCACAGGGTTGATTTATTACTTCTCTGGGGGATAGGGTGACTTTGCGTAGTTCTGATGGAGGTCTAGCCCACAGCTGTGGCTCTCTCACCGTGCCATCCTATGCTCTCCTATTGTCATCGCTCTGGAGTCTTTGATAGTTCCAGCTACTGTTTTATGTGAATGACTGAAGCTAATAAAATGGTTCTAAAATGGTTCTCTCTTTTGGAAGGCACAATTTAGACCACAGGGAATTCATGAGGAATAGTTGGAGACATGAAATAGAAGAAAATGCAAATCTGGATCAGTCAGTTTGACAGGGATCAGTGTCAGAAGTTCACATAAAATCTGGAGGAAGAGTCAGCCAGTCTGAGGAACAGTGAAAGAAGCTAGCAGAGTCTTCAAACCCCTAGACTAAACTAACTAAAGGAAACTAAATTGCTTTGAGGTTATTGAATTACATAGTAATTTTTCAGATATTTCTTAAAGTGAAAACATGGGATTTTAAAAAAGGTTTAATTACTAGTGATGTTTATTTCTGACTTCATTAGCATATATGTGACAAGACCTTGTTGAGAACTTTTCCTTTGTTTCCTAAAATATAACTCTAATATGAATAAATATATATGTAGTGTTTATTAAATATACAGAAACTGAGAAGCAGGTGTCACCTAGATAAAGAGGGGATGCTGGTGATTGATGGACTCGGTCTGGGAGGAAAAGTTGTTCCCAGGGTTCCTGCAGGACCCAGGCATGGGAGGAAGATTTTGAGGTGGAGTCTACCCAACCACCTATGCGTGAGACGATGCTGCCTTTTCTTCTGTAAGGCTCTCTTCCTTTCATCAGCCCAGAATGGAGTCTGATCGGTGTCCAGTGGAGTCTTTGGGCTTCAAGTCAGCTAAGAGTTCTCTGCCTTTACAGAGAGGCAGGATTACATGCCTCTTGGTCAGCAAATGTTATTGAGGACCTATTCAGCGCCTGGGCAGTGTGCTGGGTGCTGGAGGCCTGGTGAGAATGGCTCATATAAACCCAACTCTCTGCAGAGTTGAATAGGCTTCCTTAGTTTATGTTTGTGCTTGTCTCTGGGTTTTGCTGTGCCAGATTGAGCTCTCTGCTTTCTGGTGCTGCCAGACGGGTCTTGGTTGTGCTGCATGGAACTGGGTAGGCCAGACAGTGGAAGGAAGGCTAAAGGAGTTGTTGGGAGGCGTGGGTTTGGCCCTCAGGCCTTGGGCATCCTCTCAGCCCAGGTGGGAAGCTGTGGGAGGGGCTTTTGGAGGGCTTTGTCACCTGCTGCTTTTGCAGATCCTTCTCAGAACTTTCTCTTCCTATTCACCTTTCCTATTTACCTCCTCTGCACTTTGTCCTTGGTGAGTCTGCTTACAGCCTGTAGCAGTGCTAGACCTTTGCAGGATCTGGGAGGAGTACTGACGGTACAGTTGTGCCCCTTGAGTTCTGGAAAGAAGATGGGTTGTGAATGGTCAGGGTCTGTAGCGAGGCAGGTTCTCCAGCCTAGGTCTGTGGACCCTCTCAGTGTGCAACTCCACCCTGTTTCTCCTGCTACTTTCTGTAGGGAGCAACTTTAACACTTTTGTGTTTTGTTTTAAAAATTGTCCCTTATTTGTATTAAAATGATACAAGCACTTAGTTTGCTACTGAAGGACTTGTAACAAAGTAGCCCTCCCACCCCAATTCTCTAGAGGTTACTTTCAGCTCTCTCAGTTATTAATGCTGTTTTCTACCTAGATGCATACGTGTATTTTATACATTTAAAAATGTGTTTTAAAACTAACACAGGGACTTCCCTGGTGGTGCAGTGGTTAAGAATCCACCTGCCAATGCAGGGGACATGGGTTCGAGCCCTGGTCCGGGAAGATCCCACATGCCGTGGAGCAACTAAGCCCGTGCGCCACAACTACTGAGCCTGCGCTCTAGAGCCTATGAGCCACAACTACTGAAGCCCGTGCACCTAGAGCCCATGCTCCACAACAAGAGAAGCCACCGCAATGAGGAGCCCGCACATGGCAACAAAGAATAGCCCCCGCTCGCCACAGCTAGAGAAAGCCCAGGCGCAGCAACGAAGACCCAATGCAGCCAAAAATAAATAAATAAATTAATTTTTTAAAAAATATAACTAACACAACATTGTAAAGCAATTATACTCCAATTAAAAAAAAGAGAGAAAAAAATGTGTTTTTGCTACCTATTTGTGGTAGATGATTTTAACTCTTGCATTCCTTATCACCTTTCTGCCCTGCCCATATAATTTTATCATACTTTGTGGTTTAGTACAATTCGGTGTTTTCATGATTACAACTTTATATGTGTTTTTCTCTGTTAACTAAGTAATGTTCTATGATGTGCATTTCATTTCTTGTACAACTTTTTGTTTTTCTTGAGGTTGGGTTAAAAATTGCATCGGTTTCATTTGCTTGTGTTTCTTTGAATCTCTGCCTCTGTCATCCTGTACCCTAAATGCCCTGTAGAATACCTTTTTGTTTGGTTTTCCACACTGCCTAAATAGTTATAATCTGTTGTTCCAATGTTTATTGTTTTGCTTTGTTCTTCTTGGAAAAAACAAACTCTTCCTGGAGTCCTCTATCCTCATACTCCCACGTAGACTGGTTTCTTCCCAGGCCCACTGTACCAGACACCATCCTGGAAATCCCCTTCATCTCTCTTGGGCCAAACTCGTGGTCTCCTGGGTCCCAGATCTTCCTCTTCCTTGATTTACTAACTTGTTTGGTTGGGATATCTATTTGTCTATTTATTGGCTACTACATAGTTGCTTTCATTATCAAACTGTACTAGTGAAAATTGATGTGCAGTCTTACTATTGTCTTTAACAATAAAAACCCCATGTCTTTTTTTTGGGGGGGCACACTGGGCGCCTTGAGTGATCTCAGTTTCCCGACCAGGGATTGAACCTGGGTCACAGCAGTGAAAGCCTGGAATCCTAACCACTAGGCCACCAGGGAACTCCCCTCATGTCTTAATACTTGGGAAATACAAAAATTTCGTACACCTCTAATGTCACCCCAAAGAAGTCACATTGTACATTCTGTTTTGTAGCCTGCTTTTTATTTATTTATTTATTTATGGCTGCATTGGGTCTTCATTGCTGCATGTGGGCTTTCTCTGGTTGTGGCGAGTGGGGGTTACTCTTCGTTGTGGTGTGTGGGCTTCTCATTGTGGTGGCTTCCCTTGTTGCGGAGCATGGGCTCTAGGCATGCAGGCTCATTAGTTGTGGCTCGTGGGCTCTAGAGCACAGGTTCAGTAGTTGTGGCGCACGGGCTTAGTTGCTCCACAGCATGTGGGATCTTCCTGGACCAGGGATTGGACCAGGGATCGAACAGGGCTCGAACCCATGTCCCCTGCATTGTTAGGCAGATTCTTAACCACTGCACCACCAGGGAAGTCCCTGTAGCCTGATTTTTTTTCCCTTAGTAGTCTCTTCTCATGTTACAATGTGATTTTATGGCTATGTGATAGTCAATTTATGGAATTCCCATAATGTGTCTCAATCTCCTATTTGAGAATTTTTAGGTTCATTCCAGAATTTTGCTACTTAATAAATTCCTGATGTCATTCTTTTCTATATCTAAGTATTTCCTTAGAATACATTTCTAGACAGAATTTTCTGATGAAAGTGTAAGCTACATATTTCCAGATTGCCTTCCAGAATAGGAGCTGTTTTCAGTTTCTCCAGCAGTGTATAAGAAGACAACTATTTCTGATAAATGTGGGAGTATTCTTCCTTTTAAAAGCTCTCCTTGCTTGGAGGGGAGGTGAGGGAAGGAGGCCACAGGTCAGAGGACACACTGCTTCCCTGTTTCAGTGATGTAAAAGTTAGCTGTGTCTGTAAACAGCTTCCACTTCTGTGATTCCTTGCAGGGCATCATGGGTCTATATCGGGGCATGGCCGCCCCCATCATTGGGGTCACCCCCATGTTTGCCGTGTGCTTCTTTGGGTTTGGTTTGGGGAAGAAACTGCAACAAAAACACCCAGAGGATGTGCTCAGGTGAGTACTTACAAGCCTGGAGGACTCAATGCTGTTCTGCCTGGTGGTGTGATACAGGTTAAGGGAAAGAACCTTGGCTGACAGGCAGTGGCTGTCCTCCTGGGTCCCCAGGGCTAGCTCCTGGTTGCTCCACGTGAGGGAGGTACTTGAGTTTTCCTTTGCCCTGTGAACCAAAAGGGAAAAAGAAAAACTCAGATCCCTCCCCCACCCCCTTATTAGGTTGTCATAATTTCTTCTGTGAGGTAGTATCGCTTAACTCCACAGCATTGGGAGGTCTGAATGCTAAAATGTGTGTAAAATGCCATGAAGGTACCTGGTGCTGCAGTAATGACAGCAGCGGCCTTGTTTCCCATCACCTGGTTGGGAGAAGGGAAGGTTCCAACTTTTGTTTTACTTCTTTTTTTTTTTTTAATTATTTACTTACTTATTTTTGGCTACATTGGGTCTTCGCTGCTTCACGCAGGCTTTCTCTAGTTGCGGTGAGAGAGGGCCACTCTTCATTGTGGTGTGTGGGCTTCTCATTGCAGTGGCTTCTATTTTTGCGGAGCACGGGCTCTAGGCATGCAGGCTTCAGTAGTTGTGGCACACAGGCTCAGTGGTTGTGGCTCTTGGGCTCTAGAGTGCAGGCTCAGTAGTTGTGGCACACAGGCCTAGCCGCTCCGTGGCATGTGGGATCCTCCCGGACCAGGGCTCTAACCTGTGTTCCCTGCATTGTCAGGCGGATTCCTAACCACTGCACCACCAGGGAAGCCCTTCATTTTAATAACATAATAATTTCAGATGTTGGTTTCTCTGGGTTTTTAAAAAATTTAATTAATTAATTAATTTGGCTGCATTGGGTCTTTGTTGCTGTGCACGGGCTTTCTCTAGTTGTGGCAAGCGGGGGCTACTCTTCTTTGCAGTGCACGGGCTTCTCATTGCGGGGGCTTCTCTTGTTGTGGAGCACGGGCTCTAGGTGCGTGGGCTCAGTAGTTGTGGTGTGCAGGCTTCAGTAGTTGTGGCATGCAGGCTCAGTAGTTGTGGCTTACGGGCTCTAGAGTGCAGGCTCAGTAGTTGTGGTGCACGGGCTTAGTTGTTCCACAGCATGTGGGATCTTCCCGGACCAGGGCTTGAACCCGTGCCCCCTGCATTGGCAGGCGGATTCTTAACCACTGCGGCACCAGGGAAGTCCCTGGTTTCTCTGTTAAAGTGAAATAAATTAGTATATTTCCTTTCAGTAAACTTTAAGTTAGATTTGGGTATGAAGAGGCAGATGAGGCAGAATTATAGTTCAGAATTTACAAAGTAGTTAATGAAAACAGGCTTCTTGGGATGCAGGGGAATTCTGAGTTGAAACATGGGATGACAAGGCACACTCAGTCTGAGCCGTGCAGGCTGCCAACTCCTGGGAGGGGCTGCAGGCAGCACAGGACCCTGGCTAGGCTTGGGATTGGGAGCTCAAGGGAGGCAGCCCAGGGTGCCATGTGGTTGTTTTCTGTCACTACTTCAGGCCACAGCAGGCTGAGTAAGGGTCTGGACATAGAAATGCTCATAATGTGAAACTCTATTTTTGGAGTCCTTGTGACCCACTGAATGTGACCAGCTTCTATAAAAAGCCACAGGTGGCCCCAAATGTGGGTGTGTGGGGCTTCCTTTTGAAACTGTGTTTGACTGTTGGTAGTCCAAATGTCCTATGGACACATGTCCTCTTTGAGCACCTGGTCTTTTAGCTCATGTGCCAGCTCACACGGGCCATGCACAAGAACCCCCGTGGGGTCACTGCTAGTACTTCAGCCTGGAGGTTGTATTCCCTATATTATGGTGTCAGTCCTCAGAGAAGCACCCTTCCTGCTTAAGCAAAGGTTGAGACACTCAGGTTCCTGCCCCCATAATCCTGCCGTGCTCTGAATCCTGAATGTCAACCCTGCCACCTTCCCCTCCCTGCAGTAGTGTTTGGGGACAGTATGGAAAGGACCATTACCAGGACCTCGGGTCCAGCACTCACAGATGCTTCCCTCATGTGGGGGTGAAGGGTGGCAGAATGGGCCACCCATGTAGGGTGTCTGCATGGTACCCTGTGCACACATAGACCCTGTTCAGAGGAAAGTCCTCAGTCCTGGGAGATGGAGGTATGTCCAGCCTAAGGTCTGGGCATACATGGAAGAACAGATGTTGGTCTCATGAGGTGAAGTTTTGTTGCTGAGAGGACTCCTCTTGGGGACAGCAGTGTGAACTGAGACTGTAAAGGAGGCCATGCATGAAAGCAAGTCTCCTGATTGTTGAACAGTCAGCTTGTGTGCTGGGCTTGCATGCCTGAGGTAGTTGTGTGAGTGCCTGGAAAAAACAGGACCATTGAGACTGGTGCCCTGGAAGGAAGGACCCGAAATGGATGTCTCCCTTTCCCCATTTGACATCTGTTCTCTGGGTTTTGGGCTCCTTGTAGTGTGGGACAGGCCTGAAGGCTCAGCTATCAGAGGCTTGGGGTTAGGAGGGGCCTGCGGCCCAGGCAAGAAAGTGAAGTTTTTCAACAACATTTGCTAAATTGTGGGAACACTATTGAAATGCTAATTGTAGCTCTGTACTCCACTGCCTCCAGACCAGTCTGGTATAGCTAATCTTAGAAAGAAAAGGAGATGCCAGAGGTGGGACAGGCCGTGACACCAGGAGCCTCCAATTCCACCAAATATTCAATGTGGTCCATTCTGTGAGGGCCATGGTGAGGATCCATATCTCTGGCCACTGGGGGACTATTCCCTGCATGGAAGGCCACAGGACCCATCATGTCTGTGGGTACCATCCGTGACTGGGCCCTTCCCAGCATCTTACAGCACATTCCTCACAACTGGCCTGGCTGGCCCCCTTAGCCTGTGGAAGTGGCCACAGCCATTCCTCCGGCCTTGACACCGTCCTTTGTGAATCTTGGCTTAAAATGTTCTCAGGCCCTTGGTGATCCAGAGGAGGCGAGATTGGAGGGGAACTGGGGTTGATTGAGGTCTGCATTCTGGGTTAGAGGCTTTTTTCCGCAACAACCCTGAACTTTACAGATCAAGGCTCAGAGAGGCCTGGAAACTCGTCCATAGTCACTGTGCATGGCAGGCCGGGGAGGAAACTTCTCCCATGGGTGAGGCCATCTGAGTGTGCATGTGGGCCTCGTGACCAAGCTCATATTGCTCTTGGCACTGAGACCCCTGCCTTGGGAAATTTGATGTCAGAATATACCTAGACCCTGGGTTTTGTGTGAAATATGCTTTATTTGTTCTGGACTTCTGCCCAGTCCAAGTACTTATTTTTTCTTTCAAAGTCCTCTTTGCTGGGATTGCCTCTGTTCTGGGTGGTTAGTCACAGGTTCTTGCCTCTTGTTATTTTTTCAATATAGCTACCCCCAACTATTTGCAGCTGGGATGTTATCTGGTGTATTCACCACGGGAATTATGACCCCTGGAGAACGGATCAAGTGCTTGTTACAGGTGAGGGTGTGATCTGGGGTGGGGGGATATGATTTGGGGGGAGGTGGCTAGCTTTTTCCATTGGGTATACAATTTTGTGTAGATGTTTATGTCCTTTCACCCTTTATAAAGACTTCAGGTCAGGTGTGCAAAACAGTTTCAAGTTTTTCAGGAACATGGAAGCAATCGTAGTAGAATCAAGAACCAGGACAGTGTAACAAATCAAATGTCACACCTGTGATGGGTGAGCTCAGACTTATCCACCCTAATTAGCAGCTACTTCAGGAACTCTGAAAGGTAAGTCATGTCTCATCAGAGGTGGAAGGGAGGCTGCTCCTGCCTAACATGTTAGGTCTCTGCCATTTGCCCAAAGGCTCAGTGCCCTTAAAGTGTCTGGCTTGTTCCCAGGCCAAGGGTGTGAACTGACTGCCTGCCTTACCACACAGGGCTCCTTTTTAAAAACGTGTTACTGCTTTTTTCTTCTAATGGCTGAAGCAATTTAACACACAGTCTTTACTAGAAAAATTTTGGTAATGCAGAGAAGCACACAGAAAACAATGTATTTATCACCCATGATACCACCCCACTGTTATGCTTTCTGTGTGAATTCTTCTAGTCTTTTTGGTAAACTTGTATTAAAAAAAGTTATCTTTTGAAATAAAATTGGGGTCACATATTGCAATAGTTTTGTAACCATTTTTTTTCATTTGATATGTCACAATATTTTTGTGATTTTTTTTCTCAAGCATCATTTTCTGTATTTTATTTCAATACATGGCTGTCATTTACCCAATAATACCTTATCTGGGGACATGACAAATTATATGCCATAGTGAAGATCTTTGTAAATAAGTCTCTGCATGTGTTCCTGATTATTTTCTTAGGATAAATGTCTAGACTTGAAATTAGTATGATTAAAGGTAGGTACTTTTCTTTTT
The DNA here is from genome assembly GCF_003031525.2 of Neophocaena asiaeorientalis asiaeorientalis. Lineage (NCBI taxonomy): Eukaryota > Metazoa > Chordata > Mammalia > Artiodactyla > Phocoenidae > Neophocaena > Neophocaena asiaeorientalis. The sequence continues at coordinate 1,136,518 of NW_020171816.1, forward strand.
TAAGGTATGTACTTTTTAAAAAGGTTTTTAGTGCATTTTACTAAATGGCCCTCCTATAAAAGTCTGTCATTTTCTATTCCTGTCAAAAGTATAAGAGCTCTTACTTCCCAGCAGATTCTGTGGCATCTAATTTATAATCTCTGCTAGTCTGATGGGTGAAAAATTTGCATTGTTTTAATTTTTCTTGCTTTTAATTGTCGGTGGGGTTAATTTTTTTGATGCATATTAGCTGTTTGTATTTTTCCTTTGTGAAATGCCTATTTGTGTTCTTTGCTCATTTGTTTGTTTTTCTATTGACTTATAAAAGCTTTGGACATGTTTGAATTTATTATTTTGTTTTATTTATTTATTTGTGGCTGTGTTGGGTCTTCATTGCAGCGCAGGCTCTCTCTAGTTGCCGCGAGCAGGGGCTACTCTGTTGCGGTGCACGGGCTTCTCATTGTGGTGGCTTCTCTTGTTGCAGAGCACGGGCTCTAGGCACGCGGGCTTCAGTAGTTGCAGCACACGGGCTCAGTAGTTGTGGCACGCGAGCTCTAGAGTGCAGGCTCAGTAATTGTGGCGCATGGGCTTAGTTGCTCTGCAGCATGTGGGATCTTACTGGTTCAGGGATCGAACCCGTGTCCCCTGCATTGGCAGGCGGATTCTTAACCTCTGTGCCACCAGGGAAGTCCCCAATTTATTATTTTTTTAAATTTTTATACAATTTTTAAAGGTTACACTCCATTTACAGTTATTACAAAATATTGGCTGTATTCCCCAAGTTGTACAATACATCCTTGTAGCCTGTCTTACACCCAATAGTTTGTGCCTGTCACTCCCCTACCCCTAAAACCTTTGGACATATTAAGGTTATTAATTTCTTATCATATTTGGCAAGTCTTTTTCATGCTTTGCATTTGTCATTTAATTTTGTGCATTTTTAAAATTAAATTTTTTATTTTGAGATACTTATAGATTCACATACAGTTGTAAGAAGTAATACAAAGGGAAATAAAGAAATAAATAAAACAAAAGGATCCCATGTACCCTTTATTCAGTTCTTCCACAGAGGTAATATATTGTAAAATTATAGTACAATATCACAACCAGAATATTGACATTGTTACAGTCAAGATACAGAACAATTCCATCATGCCAAGGATCCTTCATGTAGCCCTTTAATAGCCACATTCACTTCTCATACCCCACTCCAGTCCTTAACCACCCCAGCAACCACTAATCTGAATTCTATAAACCTGTAATTTCAAGACTTATATAAATGGAACTATACAGTATGTAAACTTTTCAGATTGGCTTTTTCAACTCAACCTAATTTTCTGGAGATTCATACAGATTGTTGCTTATATGAATAGTTCATTCCTTTTTAGTAGTCCATGGTGTGGATGTACTAGAAATATGTTTAACTTTTCATTCATTGAAGGACATCTGGGTTGTTTTCAGCTTTTGGCTATTATAAATAAAGATGCTATAAACATTCATGTACAGAGGTTTTTCTGAGAAAATCAGTCTTCATTTCTCTGGGATAAATGCCCAGGAGTATAATTGCTGAGTCATGTGGTAGTTGCATGTTTAGTGGGGGTTTCTTTGGGGTTTTTTTGCCACACCGCGCCAGCATGTGGAATCTTAGTTCCCCCATCAGGGATCAAACCTGTGTACCCTGCAGTGGAAGCGTGGAGTCTTAACCACTGGATCTCCAGGGAAGTCCCATGTGTGTTAGTTTTTAAAGAAACTACCAAACAGTTTTTTCAGAGTAGCTATATCATTTTACATTTCCACCAGCAATATATGAGTGATCCAGTTTCTCTGCATCCTCACCAACATTTGGTGTTGTCACTGTTCTTAATTTTAGCCATTCTGATAGGTGTGTAGTGATATCTCATTTAATTTGTATTTTCCTAATAGCTGAGGATGTTGAACATCCTTTCCTGTGCTCATTTGCTGTATGTATATCCTGTTTGGTGAAATGTTTGTTCATGTGTTTTGCCCATTTTCTAATTGGATTATTTGTTTGTTTGTTTTGTGGTATGTGGGCCTCTCACTGTTGTGGCCTCTCCCGTTTGCGGAGCACAGGCTCCGGACGCGCAGGCTCAACGGCCATGGCTCATAGGCCCAGCTGCTCCGCAGCATGTGGGATCTTCCCGGACCGGGGCACGAACCTGTGTCCCCTGCATCGGCAGGCGGACTCTCAACCACTGCGCCACCAGGGAAGCCCATTTGTTTTTTTATTATTGAGTTTTGAGAGTCCTTTATTCTAGATACTAGTGCTTTGTCAGATATGTGGTTTGCAAATATTTTCTCCCAGTCTATAGTTTGTCTTTTCATCCTCTCAACAGAGTCTTTTGAGCAAACATTTTAAATTTTGATGAAGTCCAGTTTGTTAATTTTTCTTTTATGGATTGGGTTTTGGGTGTTTGGGGCATCAGGTCTTAAGAACTCTTTACCTAGCCTGCAATCCCAAAGATTTTCTAATATGTTTTTTCCAAAAGTTTTATCTATAGTTTACCTTTTACATTTAAGTCTGTGACTCCATTTTGAGTTAATATTTGTATTATGTATGAAAATTAGGTCAGAGTTGTTGTTTTTTTTCTTTTCCCTAGGGCTGTCCAATTGCACCATACCATTTGCTGAAGAGACTTATCTTTCTTCCACTGAATTGTGTTTGCATCTTTGTTAAAAATCAGTTGAGCATATTTGTGTGGGTCTACTTCTGGGTACTCTAGTTTCTTCCATTGATTTATGCATCTGTCCCTTCACGAATACTACACAGTCTTGATTAGTATAGCCATATACTAAGTCTTGAAATTGACTAGACTGATGCCTCCCACTTTATTCTTTAAAAAAAAAATGGGGACTTCCCTGGTGGTGCAGTGGTTAAGAATCCGCCTGCCAACACAGGGGACATGGGTTCGAGCCCTGGTCCGGGAAGATCTCACATACCTCGGAGCAACTAATCCCACGTACCACAACTGCTCAGCCTCTGCTCTAGAGCCTGAGAACCACAACTACTGAACTCATGTGCCACAACTACTGAAGCCTGTGTTGCTTCACAACAGGAGAAGCCACCGCAATGAGAAGCCCCACGCACCGCAACGAAGAGTAGCCCCCGCTTGCCGCAACTGGAGAAAGCCCGCGTGTAGCAATGAAGACCCAACACAGCCAAAAATTAATTAATTAATTAATTAATGAAAAAAAATTGTTCTAGCTATTCTAATTCCTTTGTATTGGGTTGGCCAAAAAGTTCACTCAGGTTTTTCCGTAACATCTTACAGAAAACTTTGGCCAACCCAATATTTCTATGTAAATTTTAGGGTAATTTAGAAAATTGAGAAAAATCTTGCTGAGATTATGTTAAACCTATAGGTCAATTTGGGTAGAATTAACACATTATTTTGAGTCTTCCAATACATGGACATATTATATCTCTCCATTTATTTAGAACTTTAATTTCTTTCATCAGCATTGTGTAGTTTTCAGCATATAAGCTCTTAATGTGTTTTCTTATATACCTAAGTGCTTCTCTCTTAATTTGACTTTGTAAAATGGCATTGTAAATGGTATTATAATTTTAATTTTGTTGTCTACATTTTCATTGCTAGTTTGTAGAAATACAATAAATTTTTGTATGTTAATCTTGTATCATGTGAACCTTCCTGAATGCCCTTATTAATTCTAGGATTTTTTTTTGGTAGATTCCTTGGGATCTCCTATGTAGATAATCATGTTATTTGCAAATAGGGACAGTTTTATTTCTTCATTTCTAATCTATTTACCTTTTATTTCCTTATTTCACTGGCTAGAATTTCCAGTACTGTGTTGAATAAGAGTGATGAGAGTGGATATTTTTACCTTGTTCCCAATCTCATGGGGAAGTGTTCACTATTTCACTGTTAAATATGATGTTAGGTGTAGTTTTTTGTTTGTTTAGTTTTTTTGGCCGCACCACGCTGCATGCAGGATCTTAGTTCCCCGAACAGGGATGGAACACGGTGCCCCCTGCAGTGGAAGTGCGGAGTCTTAACCACTGGACCACCAGGGAGGTCCCAGATGTAGTTTTTTTGATAGATGCTCTTTATCAAGTTGAGAAAGTTACCTTCTATTCCTCTTTTTCTGAGAGTTTTCTCGTAAATGGATATTGACTTTTGTCAAATTCTTTTTCTTCATTTATTAATGTGATCATGTGATTTTTCTCCTTTAACCTCTTATACGGTTAATTACATCAATCGGTGTTTGAATCCTGAACCAATTTTGAATTGCTGGAATAAACCCCCCAACTTGGTCATAGTTTATAATTCTTTTTATATACTGCTGAGTTCTATTTTCTTATATATATATTTTTTTATTTATTTTTGGCTGTGTTGGGTCTTCGTTTCTGTGCGAGGGCTTTCTCTAGTTGCGGTGAGTGGGAGCCACTCTTCATCGCGGTGCGCGGGCCTCTCACTGTCACTGTCGCGGCCTCTCTTATTGCGGGGCACAGGCTCCGGACGCGCAGGCTCAGCGGCCATGGCTCACGGGCCCAGGCGCTCCGCGGCATGTGGGATCTTCCCGGACCGGGGCACGAACCTGCGTCCCCTGCATCAGCAGGCAGACTCTCAACCACTGCGCCACCAGGGAAGCCCCTATTTTCTTATATTTTGTTAAGTATTTTTGCATCTATAGTCATGAGAGATACTAGTCTGTCAGTTATTTTTCTGTCTTGTCTTTGTCTGGTTTTGATATCAGAATAATGCTGTCTTCATAAAATGAATTGGGAATTGTTCCCTCTTCTATTTTCTGAGAGGGATTATGTAGAATTGGTGTTAATTTTCCTGTAAACATTTGGTAGAATTTTATAGTGAAACCATATAGGCTTGGAGATTTTGGGGGAGGAATTATTAAATTATGAATTCAATTTTCTTAATAGTTACAGGGCTATTCAAATTACTTATTTCATATTGGGAAAATTGTGGTAGTTTTTTTTTTTTTATATTTTATTTATTTGGTTGTGCCAGTTCTTAGTTGTGGCAGGTGGGCTCCTTAGTTGTGGCTTGCCAGATACTTAGTTGTGGCATGTGAACTCTTAGTTGTGGTTGCATATAGGATCTGGTTCCCTGACCAGGGATCAAACCTGGGCCTCCTACACTGGGAGCACGGAGTCTTATCCACTGCGCCACCAGGGGAGTCCCTGTGGTAGTTTTTGGTTTTGTTTTTTTATCTAAGTTGTCAAATGTGTGTGTGTGAAGTTCTTTGTAGTATTCCCGTATTGTCCTTTATACATTGGCAGATTCTGTGGTGTTATCTTCTGTTTTATTCCTGGTATTAATAATTTGTAGGGCTTCCCTGATGGCACAGTGGTTAAGAATCCACCTGCTCATGCAGGGGAAATGGGTTTGAGCCCTGGTCTGGGAAGATCCCACATGTCGTGGAGCAACTAAGCCCATGCGCCCCAACTACTGAGCCTGCACTCTAGAGCCGCGAGCCACAACTACTGCAGCCCTCGTGCCTAGAGCCTGTGCTCCTCAACAAGAGAAGCCAGTGCAATGAGAAGCCTGCACACCACAACGAAGAGTAGCCCCCGCTTGCCACAACTAGAGAAAGCCTGCGTGCAGCAGCGAATACCCAACACAGCCAAAAATAAATTAATTAATTAATTAATAAAAAACCAATAATTTGTGACTTCTCTCTTTTTTTTCCTTGTCAGCCTCACTTGAGGTTTGTCAGTTTTATTGATCTTTTCAAAAAAGATTTTTCTTTCTTTCTTTTTTTTTTTTTTGGCCATGCCACGTGGCTTGCGGGATCTCAGTTCCCTGAATCCAGCCCACAGCAGTGAAAGCCCAGAATCCTAACCACTAGACCACCAGGGAACTCACCTCATTGATTTTCTTTATTGTTTTTCTGTTTTCAATTTCATTGGTTTCTGCTTGTTTTTTTTTTTTATTATTTCCTTCCTTTTGCTTGTTTTGGGTTTTGTTTGCTTTTCTTTCTTTTTTTTTTTAGGTGTTTGAGGTGCAAGCTTAGATTATTGTTCTGAGGCTTTTCCTCTTTTCTAACATACACAGTCAGTGCTATAAAGTTTCCTCTCAGCCCTGCTTTAGCTGTGTCCCACAAACTTCAACATATTTTAATTTTCAGTCAGTTCAGTGTGTTTTTTCTTTCTTTCTTTCCTTCTTTCTTTCCTTTCTTTCTTTCTTTCTTTCTTTCTTTCTTTCTTTCTTTCTTTCTTTCTTTCCTCTCTCTCTCTCTCTCTCTCTCTCTGTCGGGTCTTAGTTGCAGCATGCAGGATGTTTTAGTTGTGGCATGAAAACTCTTAGTTGTGGCATGTGGGATCTAGTTCCCTGACCAGGGGTCGAACCCAGGCCCCCTGTATTGAGAGCATGGAGTCTTAGCCACTGGACCACCAGGGAAGTCCCAGTTCAGTGTGTTTTCTAATTTCCTTTGAGACTTCCTTTTTTAATTACTTAGGAGAGTGTTGTTTAGTTTTCAAGTGTTGGAGATTATTGATTTCTAGTTTGAGTCCATTGTGATTGGAAAACATATTCTGTATTATTTACATTCTTTCAAATTTCTTGAGGTTTATGGCCTTGGATATGGTTTATCCTGGTCCATGTTCCACGGGCATTTGAAAAGAGTGTGTGTTCTGCTGTCATTTGGTGGAGTAATCTATAAATGTCGATTATATCCTGTTGGTTGATGGTGTTGTTGAGTTCTTCTCTATCCTTGATGATTTTCTGTCTAGTTGTTCTACCTATTTGTTGATGGAGGAATTTGAAATCTCCAACTGTAATTGTAAGTTTGTTTGTTTCTTCTTTCAGTTCTATCAGTTTTGCTTCACGTAGTTTGCAGCTTTTTTGTATAATGTATACACATTTAGGATTGCTGTGTCTTCTTGGTAGATTGGCCCTTTTATCACTATGTAATGTCCCTCATATTACCATTATATAATATCCCATATTTTTGCTTACTATGTTCTTCCTTCCTTCCTGGTGTTCCAGGGTTCCTTCTTTTAGAGTTTCTTTTCTATTTAAAGAACTTCCTTTAGCCATTCTTTTGGGGAAGGTCTGTGAATGACAAAGTCTCTCAGTTTTCCTTCATCTAAGAATGCCTCATTTCCCCTTTATTCCTGAAGAATATTTTCACTTGACGTAGGGTTCTGGGATTACAGTTCTTTTCTCTTTCTTTCTTTCTCTCTCTCTCTCTCTCTCTTTCTCTCTCTCTCTCTCTCTCTCTCTCTCTTTCTCTTTCTCTCTCTCTTTCTTTCTTTTCTTTCTTTAGTTGCGTTGGGTCTTCGACTCTCTCTCTCTCTCTCTCTCTTTCTCTTTCTCTCTCTCTTTCTTTCTTTTCTTTCTTTAGTTGCGTTGGGTCTTCGTTGCTGCATGTGGGCTTTCTCTAGTTTCGTCAATGGGGGGCTTCTCTTCACGCGGCCTTCTCATTGCAGTGGTTTCTCTTGTTGTGGAGCTTGGGCTTTAGGCACACGGGCTTCAGTAGTTGTGGCACGTGAGCTCAGTAGTTGTGGCTCACGGGCTCTAGAGCGCAGGCTCAGTAGTTGTGGCACATGGGCTTAGTTGCTCTGCAGCATGTGGGATCTTCCCAGACCAGGGCTTGAACCTGTGTCCCCTGCATTGGCAGGCGGATTCTTAGCCACTGCACCACCAGGGAAGTCCTCACTGAGCTTTTTATTTCGGTTGTATTTTTCTTCCTTTTTTTTTTTTTTGCAGTACGCGCGGGCCTCTCACTGTTGTGGCCTCTCCTGTTGCGGAGCACAGGCTCCGGACTCGCAGGCTCAGCGGCCATGGCTCACGGGCCTAGCCGCTCTGTGGCATGTGGGATCTTCCCGGACCGGGACATGAACCCGTGTCCCCTGCATTGGCAGGCGGACTCTCAACCACTGCGCCACCAGGGAAGCCCTCAGTTGTATTTTTCAATTCTAAAACTTCCACTTGGTTCTTCCTCATATCTTCTGTTTCTGTGCTGATATTTTATTTATTTGCTGTGGTTTTCTAATTTTTTAAATCTGTTTCAAGCATATTAATAATTACTCATTGAAGGATTTTTACAATGGCTGGTTTAAAATCTTTGTCAGATAATTCTAACGTCTCTGTCATCTTGGTACTGGCATCTATTGCTTCTTTTTTCTTTCAGTTTGAGATCTTCCTGGGTTTGGACATGTTGTGTGATTTCCAGTTGGAACCCGGATATTTGCATACTTTATTGAGATTCTGGATCCTATTTAATCTTTCCATTTTAGTTGGCTTTCTTTGACACCACTCCAGTAGGAAGGGAGGGATGCTGCCTCATTACTGCCAAGTGGAAGTGGAAGTTTAGGTGACCCACTCGACCTCTGTTGACACTTGAGGGTGGGGCACTTCTTTTTACTGCTGGGTGGATGTGGGAGTTCCAGTGTCTCTACTGACACCACGGGACAGGAGGGTGATGGTTACAGGCTCTCAGGGATGAAAGTCCTTATTCTGTACTTGGCCTTCTCTGACTCCACCCAGGTAGCATATTGGGTACCTTGTTACAGCCCTGCAAAGGTGGAAGTCTGGGCTCCCCACAGGGTCTTTGCTGGTGTGGAAGAGGGTGAGGCCACAGTTTTTTCTGTGGTGTATGGCTGGAGTAGAGTGTTTTTTGTCTAAAGATTTTCTGTCTTTCTAGGCTGTTCCTTTTCTGGTCCTTTGTCTAGAGAATGCAGGCTTTTTTTGAGGCTTCTTTTTGATCTGTGCTTGTTGGTATTCCTGGATTGCCAGTTTCTTCTGCTTTAAGTCTGAGATATATCAAAAAAGAAAATCCAGGGGGCTTCCCTGGTGGCGCAGTGGTTGAGAGACCGCCTGCCGATGCAGGGGACACGGGTTCGTGCCCCATTCCGGGAAGATCCCACATTCTGTGGACTGGCTGGGCCCATGAGCCATGGCCTCTGAGCCTGCGCATCCGGAGCCTGTGCTCCGCAACGGGAGAGGCCAAAACAGAGGCCCGCGTACCGCAAAAAAAAAAAAAAAAAATTCCAGGGGACTCACCACTATGTCATTGCTTAAGTCCCAAGGTCCCTAGCCAGTCTGCTTCTTCTCTCCAAACTTTCAGAGTCCTCTTATATTTTTTTTAAAACAAATAATGTCTAGAGTTTTTTGTTGTACTTAGCAGGAGGATTGGGAAAATACTTCTTAGACGTCTCTATATTGATTTTGAGTTAGGGACTGTTTGTTTTCAGTAGCCTTGTCCCTTAGTCTTTTCCATCATGTCTTCTTCCATCTCTTTTATGCCTGAAGTCCTTTTCTGCTCCTAGATGAGACAGTCCCCATCCATATTCTTCCCTTGCACTCCTCCATTCTGCTGGGTTACTACTTTGTGACTCTCTTCTTTCCTCAAACCCCTACCCTCTCAGGAGATGACCTGCTTTTTAAAATTATTATTATTAATTTATTTATTCATTTTTGGCTGCGTTGAATCTTCGTTGCTGTGCATGGGCTTTCTCTAGTTGCGGCAAGTGGGGGCTACTCTTCGTTGCAGTGCGCAGGCTTCTCATTGCGGTGGCTTCTCTTGTTGCAGAGCATGGGCTCTAGGTGTGCGGGCTTCAGTAGTTGTGGCATGTGGGCTCAGTAGTTGTGGCTCATGGGCTCTAGAGCGCAGGCTCAGTAGTTGTGGTGCACAGGCTTAGTTGCTCCACGGCATGGGGGATCTTCCCGGACCAGGGCTCGAACCCGTGTCCCCTGCATTGGCAGGTGGATTCTTAACCACTGCACCACCAGGGAAGTCTCCTGGCTTTCTACTTCACTGAGAAAACTGAAACCACCAGAAGAGGACTTTACCAGATGCCCTCCACTGCCTCCACTCACTCACTGGCATCTAACTACATTTGTGGCTGCCTGGCTATTTCCGCCACGAATGTTTGACCCCACATCCTATCCCCTCTTGCCCATCCAGAGACCTTGCTTCAACAATTCTTCTTTCTCTCTCCTTGAGCATCAGTTTTTGCTCTCCAATGGATTGTTCTCTTCAGCAATAAAAGCGTAAACATTCTTGTATTTTCACCTTAAAAATACAAACTTCTCTCTATTTTACCTTCCACATCTATTTCTGTGCTTCCTGTCTTTGCTCCCCTTTATATCAAAATTCTTTGAAAAAGTTTTCTGTTTTTTTCCTACTTTGTCTCTAGTCCCCCTTCTCTAATCGTCAAACGCACATCAGACTGGCTTTTGCCTCACAACTCCAACAAAAGTACTTTTGTCAAGATCACCAGTGACCTTTTTTTAAAAAAAAAAATTCTTTCTTTCTTTCTTTATTTATTTTTGGCTGCGTCGGGTCTTAGTTGCAGTGTGCGGGCTCTTTGTTACGGCACATGGGCTTCTCTCTAGTTGCAGCAGGTGGGCTTAGTTGCCCCGTGGCATGTGGGATCTTAGTTCCCCAACCAGGGATCGAACCCACGTCCCCTGCACTGGAAGGCAGATTCTTAACCACTGGACCAGCAGAGACGTCCCACCAATGACTTTTACACTAAATCCAATGTTCAGTTCTTGGGCCTGGACATTGATCCATCTTGATCCATAAACAGAATTGGACTCAGCTGGTCCCCCATCTTCCTTGAAGATCTATCTTCACTTGGCTTCTCTCCTGACTTTCCTCCTACCTACTCGGCTGCTCCTTTTCTATGTCCGTTGTTGGTTTATCCTCATCTTCTCAATCTTTTAATGTTCATGTGCACAAGGCTCAGTCATATTACACTCATCTTGTTGATGATTTCTTCTTGTCTCATGACTTTTAGACACCATCTGTATAATAATGATTTTCCAGTTTATGTCTCCAAGTCAGACTTTTCCTGAACTCTGGACTAGTTTATCCAGTATTTCCGTTGGATGCTAGTAGGCACCTCAGAGTCACCATGTGCAAAACTGAACTCCTGGTCTTCCTCAATACCTGCTTTATCTACAACCTTCTGTAGCTCGGTTGGTGGCAATACCATCTATCTAGTTGTTCAGCCCTAAAACCCAGGAGTTCTCCTAGATTGTACACTTTATCTCACTGTACATATCCCATTTGTTGAACAGTTAAGCTGGCTTTCAAAATATCACAAACCTATCCTGTCCCATCACCTCCATTGCAACTACATTGCTCCACGTCACCTTCAGCACTGGCCTGGATGACTGTGAGGGCCTCCTCACTTGTTTCCCTGCTTACAGTCTATACCACACATAAGTGAGAAAATTCTGTTAATATGTCAATTCCATGCCCAATCCTTTTTGGCCCCCCAGGTCACTGTGAGTCAGCTCCAGCATCCTCTGATAACATGGGCCTCTGTGCCATTCCTCAGATACACCAGGCTCACATGTGCTGGGATCATCTGGGGAAGTTATATTTAAAAAAAAAAAATTGATACTCAATTGACATTGTCTTAAATTTATTATTTTTAGAAAAATTGACATCTTCCTGATTGAAAACTTTTCCTAACAGAACTATGACTCTCTTTTTATTTACCTCTTCTTTTATGTCCCTCGGAAAGGTTTTATTTATGCACATCCTATTGCTTGATGCACATATATTTTATTGCTTTTTTTTTCTTTTCCTAAGAACATTCTTTATTCCTTAAACAAGTCACACCTCCTGTGATTTCATTGGAAAAACAGAAACTGGAAGAAGTATTTCTGTAACTTTATCAGAGGAACACAGATCAATGTATTTAAAGGAATGCTTAACTTGAGTTTAGACATGTAAATCAGTTTAGGAGACATTGTGTACTATCTAGCGTATTCAAGTTTTGCTACTTGAAAGTTGACTATGAATTGATTTTTCTACCTTAATTTAACTAATAAATTTCTAGTTATACCTACTGTATTCCTGGCAAGGGGCTAGAGATACCATGATCAACAAGGCCACGTTTTTGCTCTTGAGAATCTCATAGACTTGATTTTCTTCTCCAGTACAAGCCAAGCTCTATAAAAAGAGCTAGTTTAAGACATTGCAGATTTCATGAAGGTAGGCACTCACTTTAAAGAATAGCCTTTAAAACTCTTGAGTCCACGCAATTATTTTTCTTGTACTCATTGAAGTTATTACGTACCTAATAAAAAATACCGAGACGTTGCACAGTAAGGAATATTTCACCTAAATATGCAATATTAGACCAATGAACATGGACTGTCATATTTCTAGCATTATGGAGAGCTCTGGGTTAGGTGCAGGTGCCCCTTCAAGAAAACTTGATTTTTTTTTTTTTTTTT
>NW_020171816.1:1148745-1171047 GCF_003031525.2 Neophocaena asiaeorientalis asiaeorientalis
TTCGCGGGCCTCTCACTGTTGTGGCCTCTCCCGTTGCGGAGCACAGACTCCGACGCGCAGGCTCAGCGGCCATGGCTCACGGGCCTAGCCGCTCCGCAGCATGTGGGATCTTCCCAGACCGGGGCACGAACCCGTGTCCCCTGCATCGGCAGGCGGACTCTCAACCACTGCGCCACCAGGGAAGCCCTGGAGTATAATTCTTTATTGCTATTAGAATGGGATTCTTTTCCATTGGTTTTCAACTAGTTATTGTTTGTACAAAAATTTATTGGACTTATATATTTATTTTGTAAGTGTTTCTCCTTGGAACTATTAAATCTGAACTCTCTTTCCAGCTTTAACTACTCTTTGGTTGATGCCCTTGTATGTTTGGATTCCTCTTGACTCTGTATTTGCTGTGGATCCTACATGGGGCTGTCTTTCTCTCAGATCTTTTGTGGGATACCTCCTGCCTGCCCTCAGGCTCTTGGCTCTTAGGCCCTGGAGCCCAGAGGCTAGGATAGGGGGCCTCTCCTTGGCCCTCTCCTGGCTCTACACAGGACCTCTATCCAGGCATTTAGAGCTCTGAATACAATTTCCAGTTCACCTTCTTTTAACCAAGCTTCATGATCAGTTAGAGCTTGGAGTGGATTTAGTAGTTAATGGATATTTGTTGAAGGAATAAGTGATTGACTGAAGTATTTGTCTCCTCCTTTCTAGACTGCCAACTAGCTTTTTTTATTTTTCCAACTAGCTTTATTGGGAATGCTCTTGTATTTGGGAACTTATTTTTCAACGTATTTTCCATCTCTTCTGTTGATTTTTTTTTTCTAGTTAATTTGTTTATATTTTGTCATATATTCACCTAGCCTTATTTCATAGTAACTTCCACCAATATTGTACATTCTAAATAACTATCGATTTGACAATGATAGTTATATTATTTCGTTGGTCTAATGCATAATGACCACTCCCACACTCACTATGTAATCTTCTGTAACCTGCTAGGTTTGTTGACTTTGATGTTGCTGTTGCTGACTTGATGGCTCTTTCCTCCCTCTCAGATTCAAGCTTCTTCAGGGGAGACCAAGTATACTGGTGCCTTGGACTGTGCAAAGAAGCTATACAAGGAGGCTGGGATCCGAGGCATCTACAAGGGGACTGTGCTCACCCTCATGCGAGGTAACCTTTGAGGCCCTCCATCTGAGGTGATTTGCCACAGAGGGTCTTGCCTGGATCTTCCGACGAGCCTTGGCACCATACATGCCACAGCTCTGACAGGGCTGGCACTGTGTGTCCTGGTTTTAGGCCATCTTACCTCTGGCCAGCATGGACACACATGAGGATGGGGGGACCCTCCATCCTTCTGATAGGCTGGCCGTCAAGGATGGAAATCATGAGCTTGGCAGTTGGAGGGGAGTAGCAAGTGGAAATCGTGGCTGGAGGGATGAGTGGGAAGAAAGAATGACTTAGGAGCAGTGGAGCTCTTTTTGGCTTGAGAGGCATGTCCTATTGGGGTGGCAATAGAAGAGGCAGAGACAGCTCTACCCTTGTCCTGAGATGACAGCTTGGAGGAAGGCCAGATGTTAGCTCGTTTATAACTGCTTGGAGTGGGCATATTAGTGGGGACCACTCAGAGGGCCTTTGAAGATGAAATAATGTCATGCATGTTAGCGCTCACTCACACCAGTGCTCGCCCCAGAGCAGCATCTGATCACTGCAAAGTGATTATTGCAAATAGGAAGTGCTGTTGAAGAGCTTCTCAGGAAACCTTCAAGGGTCCAAAGCCAAGCTTGGTTCTTCTAAGATCAGGAAATCTGCGAGAATTTTATATCATTTAATTTACCTCTTTATTGACACTAACAGATGTTCCAGCCAGTGGGATGTATTTCATGACATATGAATGGCTGAAAAATATCTTTACTCCAGAGGAAAAGAGGTGAGGAGAACAGAAGAACTTAGAAGCCACTTTGCCCAATCATGGGTAGGTTGCCATTTCCTGTTAGTGGATCTGAAGGCAGAAGTGGGACTTGCTTCTGTCTCCATGTCCACTTTCCTATTGTTGCTGCTGAGGCCCAGCTAATACTAATAGCCTTTACCCTGTGCCTCACCCAGTGGAGGAAGTGTTTGAAACAAGTGCATGAAACCTCCTTCAACGAGTGGCAGCTACCATGTCACAGGAGCTTTGGCCTTGGACCTCCTCCCTCCAGCCAGTTTCTCTCTCTCTGTGGCTGCCCTGTCTGCACAGGAGGGACGGTCTGAACACCACTCTCACAGCTTTTGTCTGACTGGGGCTGTTTGGTATTCTGCAGTGTCAATGAGCTCAGCGTGCCTCGGATCCTGGTGGCTGGGGGCATCGCAGGGATCTTCAACTGGGTTGTGGCAATCCCTCCAGACGTGCTCAAGTCCCGCTTCCAGACTGGTTAGTAGAGGAGAGTGGGGTAGATGGGGTTGGAGTGGGTCCCAGAACTGGCTGCCCCTGTGGTACAGAGTTCTTAAGGCCTTAGGGATACTCAATCTCCACAGTAGCACTCAGCATCTCTCTGGCCAACATTCTCCCTTGCAGTCATTTGTGTTCTAGGAATGCTAGACTCATTTTCTTTTCTTTTTGCAGTACGCGGGCCTCTCACTGCTGTGGCCTCTCCCGTTGTGGAGCATAGGCTCCGGACGTGCAGGCTCAGCAGCCATGGCTCACGGGCCTAGCTGCTCCGCGGCATGTGGGATCTTCCCGGACCGGGGCACGAACCCGTGTCCCCTGCATCGGCAGGCAGACTCTCAACCACTGCGCCACCAGGGAAGCCCCTAGACTCATTTTCTTGTCAGCCTAAACATAAAATAAGTGAGAGAAGGACTTCCCTGGCAGTCCAGTGGTTAAGACTCCTCGCTTCCACTGCAGGGGGCACACGTTCAGTCCCTGGTCAGGGAACTAAGATCCCACATGCCGTGCAGCATGGCCCAAAAAAAGAAAAATAGTAGAGAAGAAGTCAAATCAACCTTCCTTCCCTCGCATGAGCAGAAGGACTGTTTCATTCTTCATTCCCTTCTCCACTCCCTTGGCACCAGTAATCCAGACATTTGTATATGTTTGTCCCAAGGTGAACTGTGTTGTCTGTGGACTGGTCCCAGATGACCTGCAAAGTGTCCTCTCGCTGGTGCTGTGGCCCTGCAGGAAGACTTGACTACAATATTGTCCCCATGTAGGTCACCATGGTCAGGTCAGGAAGCTTCCTGAAGCCTTAACAGTTGCTTTCTGCCCACAGCACCTCCTGGGAAATATCCTAATGGCTTCAGAGATGTGCTGAGGGAGCTGGTCCGGAATGAAGGAATCACATCCTTGTATAAGGGGTTCAATGCAGTGATGATCCGAGCCTTCCCAGCCAATGCGGTGAGTGACTGGCAGGGGCTGTGCTTTCCCTTTGGGGCTCAGAGCAGGGTGCAGGTGGGCTGACTTTTGCTTGCTTCTGGGATTGAATTGGGGACTCAGTTTTTCCACATCCCACCGTCAGTCAGAGCCTCCTTATTTGTTCCCTTTCCTGAAACTGTCAGGAAGATTTGCCTTTGTGATCCTCTGAGGTGAGGAGCTTTGATTTCCTGGCCTGGCCATCAGAAGTGGGCAGTTGTGGGACGTGCATTTTCTTTCCCTTTTAGGAATGAGAAAGCATAGCTTGATTCTGTGACCTGAGGTGGGGGATTAGGAAGGGATTTTGGTCCTGACAGGGCCAGTCAAGCACAGTGCTGGGGTCTCTGTGAATAGTCACAACTCCTGTTGGCTTTTCTCTTCCTTCCAACCCCTTCTCAGGCCTGTTTCCTTGGCTTTGAAGTTGCCATGAAGTTCCTTAATTGGGCCATGCCCAACTTGTGAGGCTGAAGGCTGCTCAAGGCTTCAGGATGCTGGAAGCTGTCATCAAGGAGGAACAGTGGGCAGGACTAGGCTGTCCTGAAGTGTGAGGGGAGGGGCATGGTGAGATGTGAGCTCTGTGCACGGACTCACAATGGTTGAGACCATTGTCTTAATGACATCCTTTTCCTGGTATAATTTGCCATTTTGCAACTTGAATCCACTCTAGTCAATTTAAGGGAACTCATGAGGATTTGGAGATGGAGTAAGTAGCTTCTAGACCAGATAGTATCTGTGGCCAGAATGCTGTCTACTAGTTGACCACTGGCCCTACTACACCCAAAATACTCCTTGAGAAAGAGGGAATCTCAGCCTCTCACTGGAGACACAATGCATGTTTTCAGCCATCTGACCAGGAACTGGGGCCTTCTTTGATCCCTAGCCAGGAACACTCACCAGATTTCCAGGGTATCATCTAATCCTGGCCTGCACATGGGAATGTGGACTTGAGGCCCACATCTGTCTGTCCAAGTAGACTGAGCAAATGTGCCTAGGGTAGGTAGCCTGTTAACAGTCAGGTTTTTTTTTTTTTAAATGCATGCAAGTAATCAAAATTAAAACTAGAGTAGCCTAATTTCCAGGAGTAGGTGGAGAGCTTTCCCTCCTACACAGTGAGGAGGAGAATTTTGAACCGACAGTCCCAGCTTGCTAGGATAAGTGAGAAAGCCCAGGGTGTAGGAAGGCTCTTTTTGCACACTCTTTTCTCATGAGAGCACCCTATTTTAACAGGAAATAATAAATATTGTTTCTAATTTTTGCATTGTGTGAAATTTTTTTCTTTTGATTCTGGGTCATTTCAGCAAGCAGCCTCTGTGGCCTTGGTGGAGGCTGTTAGGGATCCAGTATCCTTCCCTGGTTCTTCAGGCAGGGGTTCTAGCAAGAGAAAGAGGAGGAAGTTTTGGCCAGCCCAGCCTTCCCTGACTGCCCCAGCTCCAGCTGCTGGAGGGTGAGGTGGGGTGGGGTGGGATGGGGCAACGTGATTGGTAACTGTTCCCATAGCTCTCAGTGCAAGCCTGGCATCCAGACCCCCACAGGGCCGAGCCTGAAGCCCATCCCTTCATTCCTTCACCTCTCTGCCCTCAGCCATGGGTGTCTTAGCTAACGGATGGAGAGTCAATTGTTCTAAAAGGCCAAAAGCAATTCTGAGTTTTCATATGTACTTTGGGGTCACTGTGTGATCTGATGTCTGGAATTACTAATCAGGCTGATGATGATGACCAGGTGCAACTGGAGGAGGTGAGGGAGTCATAATGGAGAGTCACAAGCTAGTCTGTCCTTGGCTGGGGGAGGGAGAGGCTACCAGAGCTGGGCTTCTCTGGTGTTGTTCCATCTGGCAGTCACAGTTCTGGCACTTCCCGCCTCACTGCAGCTGCACAGAGATCCTTGGACTTTGGCTTTAGAGCTATCACTCAGTGTAAATGGGTGAGAGGGGAAGGGACCCACCCCCATCTGGGAGTGGGTGTGGCCAACCTGGCTGGAAGCTGAAGATTTGGTGGTTTAAGGAAGGAGAATTTATTTCTGGGAAGATATTTCTGGATGATGGTCAAGTAAAAAAATAACAATTTTAGGGATGAAAATTGTGTGCATTCTGCCTGGGAAGATTAATTCAGTGTTATGCTTTTCCCCTCTCATGCTGCAGGATATCTTTGTT
The DNA here is from genome assembly GCF_003031525.2 of Neophocaena asiaeorientalis asiaeorientalis. NCBI lineage: Eukaryota > Metazoa > Chordata > Mammalia > Artiodactyla > Phocoenidae > Neophocaena > Neophocaena asiaeorientalis. The sequence continues at coordinate 1,154,274 of NW_020171816.1, forward strand.
TAATCTCTCACTGATTTGGAGATGGCCACGTATGTGTCTCCTGGAGCTCTTCTAGGCACTGCCCAGTCCTTGAGACAGTCCTGAAACCTCGGCCTTTTCCCAGGAGCTCCTCTGAGTGCATTTGCATTCTAACCAAATGCCAACCATTCCCATGGCTCAGGATCACTTTTACAGTCTCTGCTTCTGGATAATTTACCCTTTGAAACAGCTTCCATTTTAAAATGGAATATTTGGATTCCTTGATATTAGTGGTGTAAATTCTTCTACTCCTTTGGGTATTCAATAGATGTTAAGTCAAATAAGGAAGTGCCTGGAGGCATATTTGTGAAGGGAGCAGAGCAGATGGTGAGTAACTCCCTCCTGGCTGGCACTTTCTGTTTATGATGCACTTTGAAATGCCACCTGTTCCTGATATATCTCTCCTCTCCCTGACTGGGGGTATGGGTAGGGGAGAGATTGGGGCCCTCCCAAGCAATTTCTCGGACTGTCACAGTCAGCCTTAAGTAGAAGCCAGTGATTGTTACAACAACCAGCCAGTGATAACAGCCTCATCCGGGCACAAAGAAGAGTATGATCGCGTCAAAGGTAAAGGACAGAGGGCAGGTTGTTTTAACCTATTAGAAGCAATAGTAGCACCATTTCTGCTGTAAGGTCATAGCATCTCTACCCACAGTTCTTTCACCACAATTCTTTTGAGGCTAGAACCCCTTATTCGTTTTCCAGCCGCTTCATGGATTCATTCTCATCTCTTTACCCCATGTAACTCAGTGTTTAATGGGTAGGGATTTATACCCCCATTTTCAGATGTGGAAGCCAAAGCTCAGACAGGGTAAACTGATCTACCAAGATCATTGGCAAATTGATAACAGAGTGTGGACAATAGAGTGGTGTCTGGGTGTCCACAGGCCTGAAGAAAGGCTTGTGATGCTATCAGAGGCTGTCCTCAGACTGCTTGACTTAAACTCCAAGAGGCCTGTCTGTACTGTAGGGTCAAAGCCCAGGCAGCTGGCCTGTGAGTCAGGCTAGGGGTGGCACACAGAGTTCCAACAGGCACTGGGAAGGCCCCAGGGCCAAGTGCTCGCTGAGTGCTCCTTTTTCTGCTTTCTTTGCTCTAGTCAGCATGCAGGCCTGTAGCTCTCCAGCCAGGCTCTCCCTTGCTTCCCAGGTTCTGTTCTTGCCCTGAGATGTCTAGAGGCAGACGCTAGGTCCACTGCAGAGACTGACACTTTCTCAGGACGGTGTCCCAGGGAGGGGCTGGCTCTTAGGTGCAGAAATAGGCAGCCCAGGAATTAACTGCTCCCTTGAGCATGGACGCTTGTTAAAATAACTGGACCAAAGGCAGTGGCCTCATGGGGGCGGCATTATGAAGGCTGAAATACGGCTTGGGTTAGGGCAAAGGAAATATAGCCCACTTCCCCACTCCCCCCTGTCCACTAGAGGCTAATGGACGCTTCTAAGGCAAAATAGAAACTGATGGTGGTATATAATCATCCTGGTAGGACTGGACCAGGGAGCTGGCATGTAGAGGTGGTCAGATGACCAAGTCTCAGGAGATGGGTGGGGGACTGGAGGGGCATTGAGAAGCAGCCCCTTTGGGCAGAGAAGAGGGAGGTGTTCCTGCTGAAGCTGAGTCCCCCACGTAGGTAGAGGGCATCAGAGGACAGAAAGTGTGTAAACCAGGGGGCCTGGGCCAAGAGCAGGCTGTCTTCCAGAGAAGTCTGGGGGAGTATGGGCATCTACCTTCTTCCTAGAAGGAGAGGAAAAAAACCTTTTAAATAATAAACCTGTCGGGACTTCCCTGGTGGTCCAGTGGGTAAGAGTCCATGCTCCCAATGCTGAGGGCCTGAGTTCGATCCCTGGTCGGGCAACTAGATCCCACATGCATGCCGTAACTAAGGAACCCACATGCAGCAACTAAAGAGCCTGTGTGCTGCATCTGAGACCTGGCACAGCCTAAATAAATAATAAATAAATATTTAAAAAATAATAATAATAATAAACCTGTCAAGAGTACATGAAACGGGGAGGGGGAGGAATAAATTGGGAGATTGGGACTGACATATACACACTACTACATATGAAATAGATAACTAATAAGAACCTGCTGTATAGCACAGGGAACTCTACTCAATACTCTGTAATGGCCTATATGGGAAAAGAATCTTAAAAAAAATAAAAAAGAGTACATGAAACAACTGTTTCATTGGAAATAGCAGTTGGTACCCTACCCACGTTCATTTTCACCAGACTTACTGCTGTTGGACTAGACATGTGCCCCACCTGTGTTACTCAGCATAGTTGTGAACACTTCTGAGAACTGGCCCCATCGTGTCCACGTCTGCCTGAGGTTGGTGGTGTGGCAGTCTGTGCAAGATGATGACTACATGCTGGGTAGTGAGTAGGACTGGGGTAGGCTGAGCGCCTGTCAGGGCTCTAGGGCCTCCTTTTCTCTACCATGGACGCTGTATTTCTCTTGCTTTTGAGGGTCTCTGCTCTTGACCTTTTCTACCCACCATTACTTGCTGTTGGCAGCTGTTTCCCACTTACTGGCTGCCTGTGGGTTTGGTTGCCATGGTAACCCCCAGTGGTGCAGCTGAACAGGCTTGAATGAAGGTGGTCCTAGAAGGGTAAGGGTAGAAGATGGGGGCTCAGGCCCCTCGTATTCTTTCTTGTTCCAGGGCTGTATTCTTTTGCCAGCTCAACTGGGCATTCATGAAGGCCCTTGGGACTCCCCTTGCTATTGAAGGGTTTCCCAGAAGGGGCAGAGATAGATCCCTGCTCTGGGGACCAGGTGCAAGGGGAGGGGAGTCAAGTTGGACCTGGAGGCTGGCTCTCCATCCTTACTTTGAGGCTGGTCTGTGGAGACAGGTAAGGAGCAGCTATGGGGTTCCTGATTTCGATGTCCCTCATTTCCTCCAGGCCTAAGGATGCCTTTGAATGCCATGTTTGCTAGATGGATGGATGGCCAAGCTGTGGGATATCTGAGAACAAGTCAGGAGGAGCAACCTTCTGGCAGAGGTTGTCAGGGGTTCCTTGGAGTGATGGGGAGAACCTGCCTGCAGCCAGCTCTGTTGTCAGTCCTGGAGTAGCCTCCTCCTACCCTATTTCGCAACTGAAGTTAGAGTCCTAGCTGTACAGATGCCCGCCCCCCTGTCAAACATGTAAAGCCTGACAAATGGGCAAACTAGAGAGTGGAGTTGCGAATTTGCCTTTCCAAAGGGTTCGTGGTAGGACTGCTTGAAGTGGGTCAGATCCCCAGGTGTGGCAGTGCAGTGAGAGTCCCATCCAGGTTTCCTGGGTATGGGCTGACTCCTGGAAAACTTGGAAGGGTCAGTCTACCCACGAGCAGAGAAGAGTTGAGGTACTCTGTCCCTCCAGCTCCTCATTGCTTGTACTTAGTGAAGTCTTCATATTCTGAGATCAGAAGCATAGCTTTGAAGCAAAGGATCCTAGTTCTGAGCCTGAGGTCAGGAGAGCAGTTTCACTGGCTCTTCTTGCTGTGTGGAAAGTTATCATTCATTCATTCATTCATTCAGTAAATCTTCTCCAAGACTGTGCAGTAAGGACCCAGCAGGGAACAAGTTGGACACTACCCCTTCCCTAACAGAGTTGATGGTCCAGGACTCCTCCCAGGAGTCAAGAAACTTGTTCAGGGAGACACTGCTGTTTAGAATCACAGGCTTACCTGGCCTAGAGCTTGGGTGGCTTCTGCATCAGTGGGGATCGGGTATTCCTCTTTCTAGAAGCTCAGTTCCCAGAAGCACTGAACTCCTGGTTGTGTGCCAAGTCAATATGAGAGGTCCAAGTGGGGATTTTAATTAATACTGGGTAATTACCAGGTGGAGCTTAACCATCCCAAATGCCTTACAGGTTCCCAAGGCTACCTTGAGTCACTTTATGGCTGGGCCCAGCAAAGACATGGAGGACTTTGTCCTATGCCTACTGGGCCTTTGGTCAGTACCTAGGCTGTGGTATGGACATACCAGGAAGCTTTCCACCTTTTTCTATTCCCTTCCAATCTGGTGTGGGTGAAGGGGCAGCTTGGGAAATAGCATGGCCTCTCCAGTTTGCCTATGCCCTCTCCCCAGGGGCAAAGGATAACAGTGCCTTGTGGTCTGCTCAACACCATCAAGCAATGCTGGCCCAGGGTCCAGGGTGGAGTATGGGAAGAGTAGGGGTGTGCAGACCTAGTCCTGGGAATCCTGGTGGGAATGCTCAAGAGGAGAAACAGGCACAGTGGTCATTCCTGCCCTGGGCGTTTATTCCCTTTTCTCAAGGAACATGTTTGGCCTACTGAGTTCTTCCAGGCTTATTTATCTGCCTTTGGCTCCCAAATTACTATATCACTGAAACGCCTACTACCTACAAGGGCTTCCTCCTTTGACATCTCAACGACCTCCTGCCGGACTTCTGAGGGTCCTATGTTCATGCCACTATGCCTCCCAGCGGTCAGGGTGGTTCTGACTTTACCATGCCTTTGCTCTTGCTGTCCTCTATGCCCACATGGCTCTCCTCCAGATCTTCCTGTGGTTAGATCCTGCCCAGGCCTCGGAGTCAGCTTGAATGTCCCCCCCTAAAGTGGGCCCTCTTGTTTTCCACCATAGCCGGAACCACACCGGGGTGGTAATGTGCATGCTTGCATCTGGCTCTCAGCTGTGTCCCTGGAGCCTAGTAAGGGCTGACAAACGGTTGGATCTTAGAGTGTATTGAAATTAGAAATGAAAGGTGAGAGACAGTAACGACGCCGCTTAGCGGGTAGACCACTCATTTCCTGCCCCTGGACTGGAGACTGCCCCGGCAGCCTGGCTGGCGGCCGGCCCACTGGCGCACGCGCACTGAGGGCCGGCGCTCGGCGAGAGCGCGCACGCCCGCGGCCGCGTGCGTCACAACCCGGCCTCCCGCCCCGCCCATCCAGCTCTCCCGCTTGTCTGTGCCCGAGGCGGCGGCGGCGGCTGCTTAGTGACAGCGGCGGCGGCACCAGGCCAGCCGGAGCAGTGTAGGGTGGTGCGGCCCTGAAACGCAGACCCGGACAAAGGGCGGCGTGGCGCGAGGAAGACCCGACCCGGGTCGCGCGTGAGGGGACCTCGCGGGCGCGGGGCGAGAGTCCGGCGTGAGGGAGCGTCCAGGCGGTGGCCGCCGGCGGCTGGGTCCCGCCTGCCGCCGCCGGCATGAGCCACATCCAGATCCCGCCCGGGCTCACAGAGCTGCTGCAGGGCTACACCGTGGAGGTGTTGCGGCAGCAGCCGCCCGACCTCGTCGACTTCGCGGTGGACTACTTCCCCCGCCTGCGCGAGGCCCGCTCCAGAGCCTCCACCCCGCCCGCCGCCCCTCCTTCCGGCTCCCAGGGTCTAGAGCCCGGCCCTGGCCTTGTCGCCGATGCGATCGCGGACAGCGAGTCGGAGGACGAAGAGGACTTGGACGGTAGGCGGAGGGCTGGGCCGAGGTTCGCGGTGGGGGGCACGGAGGGAGCGGTGCCGAGGGTCTCTAGAGACCTAGGAGGGGCTGCTGGGGGCTAGGCCCGCAACACTGGGCCGTGGGACCTTGGAGCCCTCGAGCGGAGTTTGTCCGGTTTCCCCCAGCCGCCGGCGTGAGCGCGGCGTGGGCCACTTCCAAATTGAGCTCGGCGGTCCTGCGAGCTCTAGAGCGCACAGAGCGAGTTGTGAGGTTCAGCTCGAGGGAAACGTGCGCGCTTTCGGTCCGCGTGCTGGCGCGGGGCCCGAGGGGCGTGGAGCCCACGGCCACCTAGCTTCGGCTGGAGATCCTTCATGCAGTTTCGTTCCGAAGAGAACATTCACATCCACTGATTCGTATTTCCTAACCAGGACGGTAACTTTGGAAAGAATTCATTTTGTGAAAAGTTATTGTGAAAAACTTTAAGCATAGACAAAAATAGGAAAAGTGAAATGAACCTTCTATATGCCAATACCCACATTACACAGTTGGAATATCTGTCACAAATGTTTCATTTGTACCTTTTTTTTCTCCTTTGCTGAAGAATTTTAAAGCATATCCCAGTATTTCACCCTTGAATACTTGAGTATGCATTTCTTAATGTTGACCCTGGGTGTATATATACATATATATATATATATTTTTTTTTTTTTTTTTTTATAAAGCATATCCCAGTATTTCACCCTTGAATACTTGAGTATGCATTTCTTAATGTTGACCCTGGGTGTATATATACATATATATATATATATATATATTTTTTTTTTTTTTTAATTTGACTAAAATGATTGGATCAAATTCGGTGAGGGTAAACAATAACTTTTTCTCGCATATGGGGTGCAGGAAAGAAGACAAGTAACACTTGTACATCTGAGTTAAGCAAGATAGTCAAAAAGCATTTCCATTTTCCGTGATTGCTTCAACATAGGCTTTGTCAATTTAATAGAATTACCCTACTTTTGAACAGCCAAAATTTAACAAAACAATGAAAACATTTGAGAGGCAAAGTTAGAGTGTTAGTGTTATTGGATCATACTGAAAAAAACCTAACAACCTCGTTCTGAGTTGAATCCACATTCAAGTTAGGCTGGCAGAGAGTTAATTATTGGTCATCGCTGTTGGACGTTGTAAGCTTCAGTGTTCTGGATAACTTCCCTAAGTTTATTCATGCTAAGACTGGAGATTTCTCTATCATGTTTCCCTTGACTTAATGCACATTAAATTATGAGTTTTTCACCTTAAACCTGGAAATCAGGAATTATTGTCCAACTCTCTGTCACAGAATTGCTTTGTGGTCTAAGACAAGCTGTGGAACCTGTTTGATTTCAAATTTACTTATCTTTAAAATAGGGTTCGTGACAACAATCTCACAACACTCTCAACAGTTTCACTGTCATAACAATAAATCACAAAGCTGTAACTTGCTTTGCAACAATTTTTATGTACACAAAACATTAGTATTTTAGCTGTTAGTCCCAGATGAGTAAAACAGAGTTTACAAGTTTTATGTTATGTCTTCATTCTTTGTCCTCTTTAATATCTTTTTCAAAGTTGAATTGACTTAAATCTTTGTAACCCTGTGCTTTATTTTATTGGTATTTAAATTTTTTGTTTGTTTATATCTCTTCAGTGACTGTGCTAAGTATATTATAGAAATCAACACAAGGTGAACTTCTATTTACAGATAATAACTTAAAAATAGATGGCACACAGTGAGATACCACTTCACACCCATGAGGATGACTATTATGAAAAAAATAAAGAAAACTTGAGGGTTCTAATTCCTCCCCATCCTTGTCAACACTCATTATCTTTATTATGATAGCCAGCCTAGTGGGTAGGAAGTATTATAGTACCTCACTGTAGTTTTGCTTTGCAGTTCCATAATGATGTTGAGCATCTTTCCATGTGTTTGTCAGTCATTTGTGTATTTTCTTTGAAGAAATGTCTATTCCGAACCTTTGTCCATTTTTTAATTGGTTTATTTGTGTTTTTATTATTAAGTTGTAAGTGTTCTCTGTATATTCTAAACAAATCCTTTAACAGATATATGACTTTAAAATATTTTCTATCATTTAGTGTGTTGTTTTACTTTTTTTTTAATATAAATTTATTTATTTGGCTGTGTTGGGTCTTAGTTGTGGCACACAGGATCTTCGTTGCAGCATGCAGGATCTATCATTGCAGTGTGTGGGCTTCTCTCTAGTCGTGGTGCGCGGGCTCTAGAGCACGCGGGCTCAGCACTTGCAGCGTGCGGGCTCTCTAGTTATGGCACGCGGGTTTTCTCTCTCCAGTTGTGGTGTGCGGGTTTTCTCTCTCCAGTTGTGGTATGCGGGCTCCAGAGCGTGTGGGCTCTGTAGTTGTTGTGCGGGGGCTCCAGAGTGCGTGGGCTCTGTAGTTTGCTGCACAGGGGCTCTCTAGTTGAGGCGTGTGAGCTCAGTAGTTGCCCTGTGGAATGTGGGATTTTAGTTCCCTGACCAGGGATCAAACTCGTGTCCCCTGCATTGGGAGGAGGGTTCTTTACCAATGGACCACCAGGGAAGTTCCACTTCATTCTTTTATATGTGGATATCCAGTTGTTCCAGCACCACTTATTAAAAAGACTATTCTTGGTGGACTTCCCTGGTGGCGCAGTGGTTAACAATCTGCCTGCTAGTGCAGGGGAAATGGGTTTGATCCCTGGTCCTGAAAGATCCCACATGCCTTGGAGCAGCTAAGCCTGTGCGCCATAGCTAGTGAGCCTGGGCTCTAAGCCCGCGAGCCACAACTACGGAGCCTGTGTGCCTTGACTGCTGAAGCCTGTGCACTCTAGAGCCCACATGCCGCAACTACCGAAGTCCCTGTGCTCTAGGGCCTGCGTGCTGCAACTACTGAAGCCCACACGCCTAGAGCCTGTACCCTGCAACAAGAGAAGCCACCATGATGAGAAGCCCGTGCACTGCAACTAAAGAGTAGCCCCTGCTCACTGCAACTAGAGAAAGCCCGCACGCAGCAACGAAGACCCAACACAGCCAAAAAAAACAAAAAAAAAACAAAAAATTAAAATAAAAAGACTATTCTTTCCCCATTTAATTTTCTTGGTACTCTTGTTGAAAATCAATTGACTGTAAATGTGAGAGCCTGTTTTGAACTCACGGTTCTATTCCATTGATCTATATATCTGTCTGTATGCCACTACTACACTGTTTGATTACTGTAGATTTGTGGTAGTTTTGGAATCAGGAAATGTGAATTCTCCAACTTTGTTCTTTTTCAAAGTTGTTTTGGCTATTTGCTGTTCCATATGAATTTTAGGATTAGTTTGTCAATTTCTGCAAAGAGGCCATCTGGGATTTTGACAGAAATTACTTCGAATTTGTAGATTAATTTGGAGAGTATTGCCTTTTTACAACGTTAAGTCTTCTGATCTATGAGTATGGGATGTCTTCCCATTTATTTAGATCTTCTTTAATTTCTAAATTAAAGAACTACAAATGTTTGATTGGTTCAATATGGCACAGTAGAAGGACGTGCTCTCACTCCCTCTTGCGAGAGCACCGGAGCCACAACTAACTGCTGAACACTCATCGACAGGAAGACACTGGAATTCACCAGAAAAGATACCCCACATCCAAAGACAAAGGAGAAGCCACAATGAGACCATAGGAGGGGTGCAATCACAATAAAATCAAATCCATAACTGCTGGGTGGGTGACTCACAAATGGGAAAACACTTATACCACAGAAGTCCACCAACTGGAGTGAAGGTTCTGAGCCCAATGTCAGGCTTCCCAACCTGGGGGTCTGGCAAAGGGAGGAGGAATTCCTAGAGAATCAGACTTTGAAGGCTAGTGGGATTTGATTGCAGGACTTCGACAGGACTGGGGGAAACAGAGACTCAACTCTTGGAGGGCACACACAAAGTAGTGTGCGCATCGAGACCCAGGGGAAGGAGCAGTGAATCCAGGGGAGACTGAACCACACCTACCTGCTAGTGTTGGAGGGTCTCCTGCAGAGGCGGGGGGGCGGGGGTCTGTGTATCACCATGAGGACAAGGACACTGGCAGTAGAAGTTCTGGGAAGTACTCCTTGGCGTGAGCACTCCCAGAGTCTGCCATTAGCCCCACCAAAGAGCCCAGGTAGGCTCTAGTGTTGGGTCGCCTCAGGCCAAACCACCAACAATGAGGGAACCCAGCCCCACCCATCAGCAGACAAGCGGATTAAAGTTTTACTGAGCTCTGCACGCCAGAGCAACAGCCAGCTCTACCCACCACCAGTCCCTCCCATCAGGAAACTTGCACAAGCCTCTTAGATAGCCTCATCCACTAGAGGGCAGACAGCAGAAGAAAGAAGAACAGTCCTGCAGCCTGTGGAACAAAAACCACATTCACAGAAAGATAGACAAGATGAAAAGGCAGAGGGCTATGTACCAGATGAAGGAACAAGATAAAACCCCAGAAAAACAACTAAATGAAGTGGAGATTGGCAACCTTCCAGAAAAAGAATTCAGAATAATGATAGTGAAGATGATCCAGGACCTCAGAAAAAGAATGGAGGCGAAGATCGAGAAGATGCAAGAAATGTTTAACAAAGACCTAGAAGAATTAAAGAACAAACAAACAGAGAGGAACAGTACAATAACTGAAATGAAAAATACACTAGAAGGAATCAATAGCAGAATAACTGAGGCAGAAGAACGGATAAGTGACCTACCTGGAAGACAGAATGGTGGAATTCATTGCTGCAGAACAGAATAGAAAAAAGAATGAAAAGAAATGAAGACAGCCTAAGAGACCTCTGAGACAACATTAAATGCAACAACATTCACATATAAGGGTCCCAGGAGGAGGAGAGAGAGAAAAGACCTGAGAAAATATTTGAAGAGGTTATAGTCGAAAACTTCCCTAACATGGGAAAGGAAATAGCCACCCAAGTCCAGGAAGCGCAGAGAGTCCCATACAGGATAAACCGAAGGAGAAACATGCCGAGACACATAGTAATCCAATTGGCAAAAATTAAAGACAAAGAAAAATTATTGAAAGCAGCAAGGGAAAAATGACAAATAACATAAAGGAACTCCCATAAGGTAAACAGCTGATCTCTCAGCAGAAACTCTACAAGCCAGAAGGGAGTGGCATGACATATTTAAAGTGATGAAAGGGAAGAACCTACAACCAAGATTACTCTACCCAGCAAGGATCTCATTCAGATTTGATGGAGAAATCTAAAGCTTTACATACAAGCAAAAGCTAAGAGAATTCAGCACCATCAAACCAGCTCTACAGCAAATGCTAAAGGAACTTCTCTAAGTGAGAAACACAAGAGAAGAAAAGCACCTACAAAAACAAACCCAAAACGATTAAGAAATTGGTAATAGGAACATACATATCGATAATTACCTTAAACTTGAATGGATTAAATGCTCCAACCAAAAGACACAGGCTCGCTGAATGGATACAAAAACAAGACCCATATATATGCTGTCTACAAGAGACCCACTTCAGACCTAGGGACACATACAGACTGAAAGTGAGGGGATGGAAAAAGATATTCCATGCAAATGGAAATCAAAAGAAAGCTGGAGTAGCAATACTCATATCAGATAAAATAGGCTTTAAAATAAAGAATGTTACAAGAGACAAGGAAGGACACTACATAATGATCAAGGGATCAATCCAAGAAGAAGAAATAACAATTATAAATATATATGCACCCAACATAGGAGCACCTCAATACATAAGGCAACTGCTAACACCTCTAAAAAAGGAAATCGACAGTAACATGATAATAGTGGGGGATTTTAACACCTCACTTACACCAATGGAAAGATCATCCAAACAGAAAATTAATAAGGAAACACAAGCTTTAAATGACACAATAGACCAGATAGATTTAATTGATATTAATAGGACATTCCATCCAAAAACAGCAGATTACACTTTCTTCTCAAGTGCGCACAGAACATTCTCCAGGATAGATCTCACATCTTGGGTCACAAATCAAGGCTCAGTAAATTTAAGAAAATTGGAATCGTATCAAGCATCTTTTCTGACCACAACGCTATGAGATTAGAAATCAATTACAGGGAAGAAAGATGTAAAAAACACAAACAATTCATAACTAAATAACCAAGAGATAATTGAAGAAATCAAAGAGGAAATAAAAAAATACCTAGAGACAAATGACAATGAAAACACGACGATCCAAAACCTATGGGATGCAGCAAAAGCAGTTCTAAGAGGGAAGTTTATAGCAATACAAACCTACCTCAAGAAACAAGAAATCTCAAATAAACAATCTAACCTTACACCTAAAGGAACTAGAGAAAGAATAGCAAACAAAACCCAAAGTTAGCAGAAGGAAAGAAATCATACAGATCAGAGCAGAAATAAATGAAATAGAAACAAAGAAAACAATAGCAAAGATCAATAAAAGTAAAAGCTGGTTCTTTGAGAAGATAAACAAAATTGATAAACCATTAGCCAGACTCATCAAGAAAAAGAGGGAGAGGACTCAAATCAATAAAATTAGGAATGAAAAAGGAGAAGTTAAACAGACACCGCAGAAATACAAAGCATCGCAAGAGACTACTACAAGCAACTCCATGCCAATAAAATGGACAACCTGGAAGAAATGGACAAATTTTTAGAAAGGTATAGCCTTCCAAGACTGAACCAGAAAGAAATAGAAAATATGAACAGGCCAATCACAAGTAATGAAATTGAAACTGTGATTAAAAATCTTACAATCTCCAAACAAAAGTCCAGGACCAGATGGCTTCACAGGTGAATTCTATCAAACATTGAGAGAAGAGCTAACACTCATCCTTCTCAAACTCTTGCAAAAAATTGCAGAGGAAGGAGCACTCCCAAATTCATTCTATGAGGCCACCATCACCCTAATACCAAAACCAGACAAAGATACTACAAAAAAAGAAAATTACAGACCAATATCACTGATGAATATAGATGCAAAAATCCTCAACAAAATACTAGCAAACAGAATCCAACAGCACATTAAAAGGATCATACACTATGATCAAGTGGGATTTATCCCAGGGATGCAAGGAGTCTTCAATATACGGCAATGAATGTGATACACCATATTAACAAATTGAAGAATAAAAACCATAAGATCATCTCAATAGTTGCAGAAAACGCTTTTGACAAAATTCAACACCCATTTATGACAAAAACTCTCCAGAGAGTGGGCATAGAGGGAACCTACCTCAACATAATAAAGGCCATATATGACAAACCCACAACAAACATCATTCTCAATGGTGAAAAACTGAAAGCATTTCCTTTAAGATCAGAAACAAGACAAGAATGTCCACTCTCACCACTATTTTTTGTTGTTGTTGTTTTGCGGTACGCGGGCTGCTCGCTGTTGTGGCCTCTCCCGTTGCGGAGCACAGGCTCCAGACGTGCAGGCTCAGAGGCCATGGCTCACGGGCCCAGCCGCTCCATGGCATGTGGGATCTTCCCGGACCAGGGCACAAACCTGTGTCCCCTGCATCAGCAGGCGGACTCTCAACCACTGCGCCACCAGGGAAGCCCTCGCCACTATTATTCAACATCGTTTTGGAAGTCCTAGCCATGGCAATTAGAGAAAATAGAGAAATAAAAGGAATACAAATTGGAAAAGAAGAAGTAAAACTGTTTGCAGATGTCATGATACTATACATAGAGAATCCTAAAGATGCCAACAGAAAACTACTAGAGGTAATCAATGAATTTGGTAAAGCTGCAGGATACAAAATTAATGCACAGAAATCTCTTGCATTCCTGTGCACTAATGATGAAAAGTAAAGTCTGAAATAGAAATTAAGGAAACACTCCCATTTACCATTGCAACAAAAAGAATAAAATACCTAGGAATAAACCTACCTAGGGAGACAAAAGACCTGTATGCAGAAAATTGTAAGACACTGATGAAAGAAATTAAAGATGATACAAACAAATGGAGAGATATACCACGTTCTTGGATTGGAAGAATCAATATTGTGAAAATGACTCTACTACCCAAAGCAATCTACAGATTCAATGCAATCCCTATTGAATTACCAATGGCATTTTTTTACAGAACTAGAACAAAAAATCTTAAAATTTGTATGGAGACACAAAAGACCCCAAATAGCCAAAGCAGTCTTGAGGGAAAAAAACGGAGCTGGAGGAATCAGACTTACTGACTTCAGACTGTACTACAAAGCTACAATCAAGACAGTATGGTACTGGCACAAAAACAGAAACATAGATCAATGGAACAGGATAGGAAGCCCAGAGATAAACCCACGCAGCTATGGTCAACTAATCTATGACAAAGGAGGCAAGGATACAAAATGGAGAAAAGACAGTCTCTTCAATAAGTGGTGCTGGGCAAACTGGACAGCTACATGTAAAAGAATGAAATTAGAACACTCCCTAACACCATACACAAAAATAAACTGAAAACGGATTAGAGACCTAAATGTAAGACTGGACACTATAAAACTCTTAGAGGAAAACATAGGAAGAACACTCTATGACATAAATCACAGCAAGATCCTTTTTGACCTACCTCGTAGAGAAATGGAAATAAAAATAAACAAATGGGACCTAATGAAACTTAAAAGCTTTTGCAAAGCAAAGGGAACTACCAGCAAGACGAAATGGGAGAAAATATTTACAAACAAATCAACGGACAAAGGAATAATCTCCAAAAACTGCTCATGCAGCTCAGTATTAAAAATAAAAACACCCAATCCAAAAATGGACAGAAGACCTAAATTTCTCCAAAGAAGACATAAAGATGGCCAAGAAGCACATGAAAAGCTGCTCAACATCACTAATTATTAGAGAAATGCAAATGAAAACCACAATGAGGTATCACCTCACACCAGTTAGAATGGGCATCATCAGAAAATCTACACACAACAAATGCTGGGGAGGGTGTGGAGAAAAGGGAACACTCTTGCACTGTTGGTGGGAATGTAAATTGATACAGCCACTGTGGAGAACAGTATGGAGGTTAGTTAAAAAACTAAAAATAGTATTACCATATGACCCAGCAATCCCACTACTGGGCATATACCCAAAAAAAACCATAATTCAAAAAGACACATGCACCCCAATGTTCATTGCAGCATTATTTACAATAGCCAGGTCATGGAAGCAACCTAAATGCCCATTGACAGACGAATGGATAAAGAAGATGTGGTACATATATACGATGGAATATTACTCAGCCATAAAAAGGAACGAAATTGGGTCATTTGTAGAGACGTGGATGAATCTAGAGACTGTCATACAGAGTGAAGTAAGTCAGAAAGAGAAAAACAAATATCGTATATTAACGCATATATGTGGAGTCTAGAAAAATAGTACAGATGAACCGGTTTGCAGGCCAGAAATTGAGACACAGATGTAGAGAACAAACATATGGACACCAAGGGGGGAAAGCAGCGGGGGTGGCGGTGGTGGTGGTGTGATGAATTGGGATATTGACATATATATACTAATATGTATAAAATGGATAACTAATAAGAACCTGCTGTATAAAAAAATAAATGAAATAAAATTCAAAAAAAAAGAACTACAAATGTTTTGTGGTTCTCAGAATATAAGTTTTGCACTTCTTTGTTAAATTTATTCCTAAGTAATTTATTCCTTTTGGTGTGATTGTAAATGGAATTGTTTTCTTAGTTTCATTTTCAGATTGCTCATTGCAAGTGTATAGAAATACAGTTAATTTTTCAAGTATTGACCTTGTATCTTGCAGCCTTGCTGAACTTGAGTTTTGTAGTTGTTTAGTGGATTCCTTAGGATATTTCCCCAGCATTTTTTATTGCACAGTATATATCACATAACAGTAGGAGTTGATCTAAATTGCATTAGTGGAAATTTTTGGGGACTTGCTTAACAATAATATTCCTGCAGTTCACATATCTGGATCTTTCCGCAGGACTTTGACACTGTTAAACCAGCCCCCTTTGAAACTGCCTCCCTCCTTGGCATCTGTGTCTTTTTTTCCCTTAGTCTTCATCCACCACTTGGCCTCCTTTCTGCCCTTTAAATGTTTGTTGATGATCCCCAAAATTTAGTTTGTTACCATTTCTCCTTCAGTGAGCAATGCTCTTCCTGAGCATTTTTTTACTGCCTTGAACCTGAACTTTCAAAATCAAAACTACAGCTCAAAACTTGGTCTACTAGACACGCACCTGTTTATGCTCATCTTGTTGGCTCATCACCTCTCATTCATCTGTCAAATTCATGAAGCCTAAAACTGATGTCGTTAACCTGTCACACTGCTGTTTCTTCTAATTTCTTCAGCAAGAAACCCAGGAATCAGTCACTTTCTCCTTCTCTCTCTCTCTTTCTCTCATTTATTTTAATGTCTGGGCTCCCCCATCTTCTCCTTCCCTACTGTCCCTGCCTTGAGTTTGGTTTTTATTGATTCTTAACTGGATGCACCTGAGCATCCCATAGGTCTCCCACTCATCTCTCCTCTGCCCCATCTATTCTCTACACCATCACCACAGTCAGCTTTCTTTCCCTTTTCTTCCTTTTAAAAAATTGTGGTAAGTGGGCTTCCCTGGTGGCGCAGAGGTTGAGAGTCTGCTTGCCGATGCAGGGGACATGGGTTCGTGCCCCGGTCTGGGAAGATCCCACATGCCGCGGAGCGGCTGGGCCCGTGAGCCATGGCTGCTGAGCCTGTGTGTCTGGAGCCCGTGCTCCGCAACACGAGAGGCCAGAACAGTGAATGGTCCGTGTACCGCAAAAAATAAAAAAATTGTGGTAAAATATACATAATGTAAAATTTGCCACTTTAACCGATTTAAGTGTACAGTTCAGTGGCATTAAGTACATTCACAATGTTGTGCAATCACCTTTTTCAGTTAAGTAAACTTTTTCTGAAGTAAAACATATATGCAAAAGGGGATACAAATCATAAATGTGCAGCTTGATTGTTTATAAAGTGTACACACTGTGTATCCCATCAACTAGATCAAGGAATATCAGCTGGAGGAGACCTTCACATCAAGAGCATAAATTTAACATAATTGTAACCGTAAATACAGTTCTGCAATTAGGACAGCTAGCATTTATTAAGCCTTTATTCTGTATTAGTCTCAGTGTTCAGTGATTTATTTGCATTATTGCATTGAATCCTCCTGATCTTTTAAGGTAGGGGTAATAGTTATCTCCATTTCACAGATGAGGAAACTGAGGCCTAGAGATTATCCAAGACCATATCATAAGCAGTGTTTCACTCTAGGCTGGAGTTTATGTCATTATACTGTTCATATTATTTCATGCCTGAAATGCTTCTCATTTTTTTCTTGCCTTATTTATTTTTTACAGAA
>NW_020171817.1:0-178 GCF_003031525.2 Neophocaena asiaeorientalis asiaeorientalis
TCAGCTTTGGATTTGGCCCCGCCTCTGAATGTAGGTCGCGGGAGGGCGTCTCTTCTTCACTCAGACAGGATGGGGTTAAAGGAGCCGCTGATTCGGTGGCTCTGGCTCACTCAGGCTTGGGGGCGGGGGGCAGAGGGGTACGGAGTGCGGGGTGGACCTGCGGCGGCAGAGGCCGGCG
>NW_020171817.1:278-611 GCF_003031525.2 Neophocaena asiaeorientalis asiaeorientalis
TGGATCCCGGGACCCTGGCAGTGACGGGCTGCACAGGCGCCCCGGAAGGGAGGTGTGGAGAGTGACCTGTGCTCGCACACAGGCTTCTTGGTGGCGGCAGCAGCAGCCTTAGCGGGGTTCGCGCTTTTAGCCGTGGCTCGTGCCCGTCTCTGGAGCTCCTTTAAGCGGCGCTCTTAATCCCCTCTCCTCGCGTACCAGGAAACAAAGAGGGAAGAAAAAGCCTCTTGCCTCTTCGGCAGGTCCAGACTTTTCCCCGGACTCCCTCCCGGCTAGCTGTGGTGCACTAACCCCCTTCAGGCTGTGGTCACGCCGCCGACCCCAGTCCTCTCCCTG
>NW_020171817.1:15255-26432 GCF_003031525.2 Neophocaena asiaeorientalis asiaeorientalis
GAGGAAGGTGATCTCCGCATCTTACTCTTCCTCCATCTTCCCCCTCTCTGAGTTTTTTTTTTTTAATGTTTTAATTTCAGTCTTTTACATGTAGCTGTCCAGTTTTCCCAGCATTAAAACAGTTTTAACACTTGTCTTTTGAAACTAGTTATAATCTACATTAATTATGCCCGATATGTATTCTTAATCCCTGTCCACTCCTGGCCTCATATCTTAAGACCTCTGTTTATTTTAGAATTCAACTTTGTATATTATATAACCCCAAAGATCACTTTCCTTCCCTTAACACTAGGAAAAATATCACAGGAAGTTCTGAAGAATTTCAGTTTCTAAAGTGGGAGACCTTAAGATCTGAAAGTCAATTTAACTATAATAAGCTGTAGAAGGTAAGATCTGTGGAAGTTTGGGTTGTAAATTAGGCTCTTCCGAATATGAATCCCTCATGCTGTCACTTAATTTACTCCGTGCTACATTATTCCCATAGAGTAACCAAACCCAATCTGTGTTTAATATAAGGCTATGCAACATTTCCCTGCCATTTTTATATTTAAGAACCATTTTTCCTCTTGCGGCATTCCTTGCAGAAATGAAATCTGTGAAATTATTGTGAGTCCTTTCTTAGGGTCCTTGTGGTGAGTACGGTGAGGTGTGGCCTGATGACTCATCCTGTGTAACTAGCGCCACTCTATCCAGGAACCGAGCCGTATCCATAAATGTATGAGCTCCAACACCAGATGTCAAAAAGTCAGCATTTTTTTAGGAAAGGAAATATGTCATTGAGTGATTAACTCCTAGAAGCAACAGTTAAACTTTTGAATCATTTGAATTTATTTTAAAGTGCCACTATTCTTCTTTACTTCGTAGTTGGAATTATTTACTAGACACTTGGGCTTTCAATGAGAAAATAACATGGACAGCTGTCCACATCAAGAGTTTTCTCTTTGTGGTTAGTCTGTAAAATTAACTGGAGAAACTCAGCAGTTAATAATTTCCTGCTTCGAGAGGAGCTTTTGAACCTTTCCAGGATGGTACCTGGGTGGATTCCATTCAGGTGTGCATTCCCTGAGTCAGAGAGCCACCTGTACACGTGGAAGGATGCTGGGAGCCATATGCAGGTGGCATAGTGACATGGCAGTGTAGGCTGGTTCTAAGAAGTTTCATTCAAGGAACTTGTGGCCCCAAAAATCTTTCCCAGTGGGCTTCCCTGGTGGCGCAGTGGTTGAGAGTCCGCCTGCCGATGCAGGGGACACGGGTTCGTGCCCCGGTCCGGGAGGATCCCACATGCTGCGGAGCGGCTGAGCCCTTGAGCCATGGCCGCTGGGCCTGTGCGTCCGGAGCCTGTGCTCCGCAACGGAAGAGGCCACAACAGTGAGAGGCCCGCGTACCGCAAAAAAAACCCAGTGGTTAGGATTCGACGCTTTCACTGCCATGGCCCGGGTTCAGTCCCTGGTTGGGAAACTAAGGTCCCACATGCTGCACAGTGTAGCCAAAATAAATGGAGAGCAAACGGTGGCTCTGTCCTTCCACTGTACACAAGTCACGGGATAGCTCGTTGACTTGCACACCGCAGCCAGAGAGGCACAGGCAAGCCTGCTCGGTTGGTTTGGTTGGTTACAGCACGATGATAACAGGTCCCAAGGATGTGCTGTCTTGTTTCTCTCAGGTCAGCTTGCCTGGTTCAGGGAAACAGAGTCTAACCCAAGGCCACAAACATTACCCTTGGCCATTCACCTAAACCCAAACCACTCACAATTCTCTTACACAGTTACATTCTTGGTTCCACGGAAGGAGATAATGGTAAACAGGCTGTAGAAGTCACTTTCTAAATGCTTTCTTGTTAGTTTGTCCAAGTTCCAAGTTTAACTCTAGAAACGTTTCTTCATGTGGGTGAAGGCTTTTTTTTTTTTTTTAAAGAGATAATGGCTCTTTAAAAATTTTCATTTAATTTTTTGGCTGCGTTTTGGGTCTTTGTTGCTGCGTGCACGCTTTCTCTAGTTGTGGCAAGCGGGGGCTACACTTCGTTGCGGTGCGTAGGCTTCTCATTGCGGTGGCTTCTCTTGTTGCGGAGCACAGGCTCTAGGTGCGTGGGCTTCAGTAGTTGCAGCACGTGAGCTCAGTAGTTGTGGCTCGCGGGCTCTAGAGTGCGGGCTCAGTAGTTGTGGCACACGGTCTTAGCTGCTCCGTGGCATGTGGGATCTTCCCGGTCCAGGGACTGAACCCGTGTCCCCTGCATTGGCAGGTGGATTCTTAACCACTGTGCCACCAGGGACGTCCCAAAAGCATTTTAATAGATACATAATGGGAGAATTATACAGATTGTATAAGACATATTTAAACATTTGTTAGCCTATTCATTTAACGTGTACAGAGTATGTGTTTGGGACCAGGTTCTGAGAATACAAAAGCCAGAAAGAAATCATTCCTGCCTGCCCTCAAAAACGTACAGTGTAATTAATACTGAGTTAATTGGAAGTTCGAGTTATTTGGAAGGCAGGGGGAGGAAAACTATAGGGGAGGGAAACAGTAATATGTGGTCACATGAAATTCAAATATTCTCACATAGTCCTAAAGGTAAGCTTTTTATTTCTTTTCTTCTCATTAAAACTATCAAACCTATTTCTCTTGCTGCTGAAAAATAAATAGTAAATAACTACTCTGAAACTTTATTTCTGATAAACATAATATACTCACATAATAATATATAAAAATTAACGCCAGGTACTTTTAAAAAGGAATATAAGTTGAGTATCCTATTTAAGAATATAGTTCTTGGGCTTCCCTGGTGGCGCAGTGGTTGAGAGTCCGTCTGCCGATGCAGGGGACACGGATTCGTGCCCCGGTCCGGGAAGATCCCACGTGCTGCTGAGCGGCTGGGCCCGTGAGCCATGGCCGCTGAGCCTGCGCGTCCGGAGCCTGTGCTCCGCAACGGGAGGGGTCACAACAGTGAGAGGCCCGCGCACCACACACACAAAAAAAAGAATATAGTTCTTAAAAAACCTAATTTTTATTAGTTTTTCATTCTTACATATTCATCGTAGAAAATTTAGACTACACAAACCAAAAAGAAGAAAATAAAAATTATCCGTTATCCTATTACTCAGATATAACCAGATACCACTTAGGTATATGTTTCAGAAGGTACCTTCCAGCCTTTTAATTATGTAATAATAATGAACATTTATTGTGTATATAACAATAGTTAACATGTTAGCATGCTGCTAGGCCTATCACTTGCAGCACCTCATTTAATAAATGGCCTCAGGCTTTGCATGTGTTTCGTGGCAGTTTTTAATTTAATATATTGTGTGATGCTTTCCTTTTCACTAAATATTCTACTAAGGCATCATTTTAAATGGCTGCATGGTGTTTTAACATATGATGTATTTAACATAGGTGTATTTAATCAAATGTTTAAAATTTTTGAACTTTTTCCTATTATGATAAATGCTAGTGATGAGCATATTGTTTATAATAGCAAACAAAACAAAACAAAACCCGACAAGCAAGAAAATATTTTGTAACCTCCAAAATTATTTCCTTAGGATAAATTCTTAAAAACAGTTCTGAAAACAAGCACTTGGATAATTTTAAGACTTTTAATAGGTATTGCCAAGAGAATATCCCTTTTTGCATTCAGCATCCGTATTTCCAGAACATAAGGATGGGCTGCTATTTTTCCATCATGTAAACAATCTGTTAATTTAGGACACAATGAACTGTTACTCCTCTTGGTCTGTCCCTTCAGCAGCTGTAGCTTTGGAGTTGCCAGGAAGTCACCTGACTGGCCAAATCATGGACATCTTGGCCGTCATCAAAAAGAACACAAATAGCCGATGTTGGTGAGGGTGTGGAGAAAAGGGAACCCTCCTGCACTGTCGGTGGGAATGCCAGTAGGTGCACACACTATGGAGAACAGTATGAATGCTTCTCAAAAAACTAAAAATAGAACTACCATATGACCCGGCAAATCCACTCCTGGGTATATATCTGAAAAAAACCAAGAACACTAATTTGAAAAGATACACACACCCCAATGCTCATAGCAGCATTGTTTACAATTGCCAATGTATGGAATCAGCCTGAGTGTCCATCAACAGATGGATGGCTAAAGAAGATGTGGTGTATATATACAATGGCATACTACTCAGCCATAAAAAAGAATGACACTTTGCCATTTTCAGCAACATGGATGGACTTGGAGGGCATTAAGCTAAGTGAAATAAGTCAGAGAAAGACAAATACTGTATGATATCACATGTGGAATCTAAACAATACAAGAAACTAGTGAATACAACAAAAAAGAAGCAGACTCACATATATAGAGAACAAATTAGTGGTTACCAGTGGGGAGGGGC
This sequence comes from Neophocaena asiaeorientalis asiaeorientalis, assembly GCF_003031525.2. Taxonomy (NCBI): domain Eukaryota; kingdom Metazoa; phylum Chordata; class Mammalia; order Artiodactyla; family Phocoenidae; genus Neophocaena; species Neophocaena asiaeorientalis. The sequence goes on from NW_020171817.1 coordinate 19,611, forward strand.
GTTACATGGACAGGAGAGTGGGAGGTACAAACTATTGGGTGTAAGATGGGCTCAAGGATGTACTGTACAACGTGGGGAACATAGCCAATATTTCATAATAACTATAAATGGAAAGTAACCTTTAGATGTTGTATAAAAAATTTTTTAACTTTTTTAAAATAAAAAAATTAACATGGACATTCTACTGGGCTCATGGTACCTACTTGTAACAGTAGGGGAGGCAACACAGTTGCCTTTCTTTCAACTCAGAGAAATGAATCCTAGTAAGTTTGTATAAATTCAAATACCTAGTGAAAGTTTTTATAGGTTAAAACATACACTGCAACTTTTCCCCCCGTAGTCCCTCCTATCAGCATAACATCCAGTTTCTGAGATGTGGCTGAGGAATTATCAAGAAAGGTTAGAGGGCCTCCCTGATGGCGCAGTGGTTGAGAGTCCACCTGCCGATGCAGGGGACACGGGGTCGTGCCCCGGTCCGGGAAGATCCCACGGGCCGCGGAGTGGCTGGGCACGGGAGCCCTGGCCGCTGAGCCTGCGCGTCCGGAGCCTGTGCTCTGCAAAAGGAGAGGCCACAACAGGGAGAGGCCCGCGTACAGGGAAAAAAAAAAAAAAAAAAGAAAGGTTAGAAGGAGGTGGAAGTCTAGCCCAGCAATGTGGGGATACTTGAACTTGGAGATCACATCGGATAACCTTCTGGGCTCTGGGCATCTTGAGACATGCAGTATCTACCGTCAGCCCTGGAAAAGTCCCCCAAAGGTTCTGGATGTTCTCAACTAAGGCACTAAGGAGAGCGCTTAGATCCTCTATATGACCTCACCAGTGTCCTGCAACAATTGATAAAATAAATGTGAAGATGCTATGTAATATTCACATCAAATAGTAGAGACATTAAGAGGTGAACTCTAATAGACCCTTAACACAAAAGAAGTTTATAATTTTCTTTTAAGACCAAAGAGGATGCCAGTATTGGTTAAACATTAGAGAACTGTAAAAATTCCATCTCGAGAGACAAAAAGAATAATAGTGTTCAAGGAAATTTGACCTCAAACCTCTCCCCCGCTTATATGCTTCCCAGTTGCCTCCTTGGTTTAGATTTTATACTGAAACTTTCTCTCTGGCATTATCTGGTACTGTACTTGTGACTTCATTTTGTCCCCTAGAGAAAATGGTGTAATGTAATTAGAAACCTTAAAAAAATTTTTTACTCACAAAAATACCAAGCACAAAAGTTAAAAACAAAACCAACAAAACCCTAAGTAATTATGAGTCTCTCCCCCTCCAAATAAATAATTAGACTCAAGTGTGGGTTATTCAGAAAAGGAATTCACTGATAAATGACTAGTAATAATAGTTCCTTTTTCTTTGCAGAATCAAACTGTAAAAAAAATAGTTAAATATCATTTGCACGTGGGTGGGCTTATCAGTACTTCCTGTGTCAGGTTAGAAGGTGGGAAGTAGTAACATATTTACTTTGGTCACAGTGGCTGCTGGTTGAGAGTTCTAGTTTGTTCCAAGTTATATTACTCGCCAGTCATTTATAAAAGGCTTCCTGCATTCATACTCTACCTACACCTTTCAAAGAAGCACTGAAAGTCAGTCCAGAACTATTTCTTAGGTTATAGTATGTTTAAGGCTAAAACAACTTCTTGTATCACCAATGGTCCACGTGATACATGATCACTGATAAGCGTGTTGTTTAAAGACTGAATGTTTTGCCTTGAGGGAGAAGTCAAATCATGAATTCAACGCAGGGTACTCTTCTGGCTTCTGTTAGATTTAGCTGAGCCCCAAAGAACATAATTCCTGGTATAACATTTTAAGTCTCAATATTATACATTGAGTTTAAATATTGATGTTGCTTTCCAAACAAGTTTTCCATTGAAAGTGTTACTATTTCAAATTTGCATACTTCTTCACTGTGGTATTTATTGCATGTTGGAATATACCTTCAATTTTATAAGGAAAGTTAACGATGATAAAATAAGCATAAGCTTATGTTCTCACCAACTTTCAAAAAAGAGCTCTACCCAATAAATGAGATATGACTTGGCTGGTGTGAAACCTATTAAAATGGACTGTAGCTTAAGTGATTCTATGTAGTATTTAACAACATCTTTTACTGAATTCAGTAGACTTAAACATTATTACGGTTGTTTATAGCCTGTATGTATGTATGTATACACAAGCACACACTTCTTAAAACTGGGCACGATATTTAAAAAAGAAAACATGATTCTTATATATTCAACAAGGACGTTTATTAATCATGTGTCAAACACTTACATGCCATGTCGTTACAATAATCTTTTGTTGTTAGAGGTCGTAGTAACTGTGCCCTTTTTCATAGCAGTTAAACATTCATCATTAACGTGCTACCTTAGGCATTTGTGGATGCTTCCAGTTTTAAAGGCAGCTTTACTAAAAGTTTTCAAGATACGTGGAGATGCTTAATATAGGATCCTCAAATTCTTTTTTTTTCAGTCACACCACGCAGGGTCTTAGTTCCGTGATCCCGACCAGGAATTGAACCCAGGCCCCCTGCAGTGGAAGCTCGGAGTCCTAACCTACTTGACCGCCAGAGAAGTCCCTCAAATTCTTGATGATGCCCTCTTATTATTTTGCCTGTGTGTGTGTGTGTGTTTGCCTTTCCTTAAGCTCCTTCATTTCCCCTCCAAACTCCCATCGTGTGGCTGGATCATGAGAAATTTTATGCCTTTGAATACACCCAGAGTTGCTGCAAAATCCCTCTTCATGACAATTCTTCCTTCTCTGATGGATTTCCTTTCAGACTCTCTCCTTAAAAGATGCCCATACCTGACTTTATTAAAACTAGGACTTCCAAGAAACGTTTGGGTAATTGAAACAATATAGAACTTAAAAATGGGGGCAGAGGAGAGCAGCGTCCAGGAACCTGGCTCTCCCCTGAGTCCGCCTCTGGCTGGACTTTCACGTGAGCTCAAGAGATGCGCTGGGCATCCTCCCTGCTCCTCACTGCTGATTTTCACAAAGAAGAGGAAAAGTAGTAAACTAGAAGCAGCTTTTCCACCCTCAAGCAAAAGACGTTTTCTCCTTTGAAATGGAAGAAATGTCATCTTTGTCATTAATTCACAAATCTTTATGGAGGCCCCCAGAATTGTGTTAGGCCTTGGGGAAACAGAAATGCAGAAAAGACAACCTTTGACATCTCTGAGCTTCTGGTTTAGGGAGGGAGGGAGACCATCAACAGGTAATGACGCGATGAATAGTCTCCAGAAAAGAAGTGTCCTTGACTGCGGAGGGCAGAAAATCAGGAATGTTCCCAGAAGTCAACACCTGAGTCTCAAGGAAGGAGTTGGCCAGTTCCCAACTCTACTAGCGGACTCTACTCGATACCAGATGAGTAAAACAAACCCTCATCTCTCATGATAACCCTTTGTTCCCGAGAACTTTCTGTACTTGCCTCAAGGATATTATGTGGAAAGATTTCTAGAATATGTCTGGAAATGTTCTTCCTTGAACGGGAAAGGCTTTCTTGATTCCTGACCAGATGTGTTTCTGGAAGAAGGAGGCATTGACTGAAAGCCATAGAAGCCAGCCATAGAAAAAGAGAAAGCATGCCTAGTCCTTCTTTGTAGAATTCAGTTTAAAGACAAAGAGACAATATGTGAAGTTATTTGCACTCTTTGTTGGGAGTCATGGTACAAGTATGATCGTGGAAAGGTGATTTTCGAGGACCAGAATTGGTGAATCACACACATTTGTAAGAACACGGCAGTAATTTTAGATCAAATGAAATGGCCAGTTGAGGAGTGCTGGGGGGTTGGATGGGCCATTATCGAAATCGAGCGGAGCGCCCCAGAACCCCCAGGAATTGGTGAAGCTCCTAGGCTAACCTGGGGCAGGAGCCGGGGGAATAGGTGGGTCCCCAGCAACCTGGGAGTCTTGGTCTACCTTGATTTAGGTGAAAGCATGTCTACCCTCCAACGACCCCTGACCCTTGACAAGGTATTAAGAATCCACATGGGGCTTCCCTGGTGGCTCAGTGGTTAAGAATCCACCTGCCAATGCAGGGGACACGGGTTCAAGCCCTGGTCTGGGAGGATCCCACATGCCGCAGAGCAACTAAGCCCGTGCGCCACAACTACTGAACCTGCGCTCTAGAGCCCGCAAGCCACAACTACTGAGCCCGTGTGCCTAGAGCCCGTGCTCCGCAGCAAGAGAAGCCACCGCAGTGAAAAGCCCGCGCACTGCAACGAAGAGTAGCCCCCACTCGCCACAACTAGAGAAAGACCGTGTACAGCAACAAAGACCCAACGCAGCCAAAAATAAATAAATAAATAAATTTATTTATTTTTTTTTTCGGTACGCGGGCCTCCCACTACTGTGGCCTCACCCGCTGCGGAGCACAGGCTCCGGACGCGCAGGCTCGGCGGCCATGGCTCACGGGCCCAGCCGCTCCGCGGCATGTGGGATCCTCCCAGACTGGGGCACGAACCCGCGTCCCCTGCATCGGCAGGCGGACTCTCAACCACTGAATAAATTTATTTTGAAAAAGAATCTGCATGATGGTGGCAACTGTTATGAAGGCAAAAAAGACAAAGAATGTTGAGACTGAGGACACTTGGGTGCTCATCCCGTCTTGGCCATTTGCTAACTCTCTATCACACACAGCACAAATCTTAGTGTCCTTAACTGCTTTTTCCCATTTCTAAATCAAGGTATATCAACAAGGATGCGTTAAGGAAGGGTCAAGGGAGAAAAAGGAGGTGAGGCACCTCAGAAGAGGACTTTCTGCAGACAAGGTATTGCTCTGTGCCTTGGGGTGCATCTGTGGAGCTTCTAGAAGGCCAAGGGCATCCTGTGAAAGGAAAATCAAGCTAAGAAGGGAAGGCATTTAGGAAAACGTTTGCTTTATCTCTATTGTTAGAATTTTAAGATTCTCCAACAATAAGTATTAATAGGTTATTTATAAAATGTTAAAAGAGTACAGAAAGAAAGAGAAAGAGAACAGAAAGAGTACAGAAGTAGAACTGTGTTTTTTAAAGGAATATTTTATCAGTTAAGGAAATTTAATGTAAAAGAAATAACTTACTTGTTTTCCTCTTTGAATACAGGTCCATAATCTTTCATTGTTCTGAAATCCAAAGAACTTTCAAAACAAATAATTTTTAGAATAAGTTTTCAGCAAGCTTGTTTGATGGTAAAACATAACCTGAGGGCTTCCCTGGTGGCGCAGTGGTTGAGAGTCTGCCTGCCGATGCAGGGGACACGGGTTCGTGCCCTGGTCCGGGAGGATCCCACGTGCCGCGGAGCGGCTGGGCCTGTGAACCGTGGCCGTTGAGCCTGCGCGTCCGGAGCCTGTGCTCCGCAGCGGGAGAGGCCACGACAGTGAGAGGCCCGCATACCGCAAAAAAAAATAAAAATAACCTGTTTTTTAGGCTAGTCTTTATTTATTGCTTTACTTACACTTTTTGTAATTGTACCGACTGATAGCATGCTACATAATACATAATACAAGAACCATTTTAACTTTTTTTTATTGACGTATAGTCGATTTACAATGTTGTGTTTGTCTCAGGTGTAGAGCAAAGTGATTCAGTTTTATATCTATCTATCTGTATTCTTTTTCGGATTCTTTTCCCATATAGGTAATTACAAAATATTGAGTTTAGTTCCCTGTGCTATACAGTAGGTCCTTGTTGTTTATTTATTTTATATATAGTAGTGTGTATATGTCAATCCTAATCTCCCAATTTATCCCTCCCACCACCCCCTTTCCCCTTTGGTAACCATAAGTTTGTTTTCTGTGTCTGTGAGTTCGTTTCTGTTTTGTAAATAAATTCATTTGTATCATTGTTTTTTAGATTTCACATATAAATGATATCATACGATATTTGTATGATACTTGTATGATAATCTCTAGGTCCATCCATGTTGCTGCAAATGGCATTATTCCATTCTTTTTTATGGCTGAATAATATTCCATTGTATATATGTACCACATCTTCTTTATCCATTCCTCTGTCAGATGGAAACTTATGTTGTTTCCATGTCTTGGCTATTGTAAATACTGTTTCAGTGAACATTGGGGTGCATGTATCTTTTCAAATTGTGGTTTTCTCCAGGTGCATGCCCAGGAGTGGGATTGCCGAGGAATGGGATTGCAGTGGGATCATATGGTAGCTCTATTTTTAGTTTTTTAAGGAACCTCCATACTGTACTCCATAGTGGCTGTACCGATTAACATTCCCACCAATGCTGTAGGAGGTTTCCCTTTTCTCCACACCCTCTCCAGCATTTATTATTTGTAGACTTCTTTATGATGGCCATTCTGACTGGTGTGAGGTGATACCTCATCGTAGTTTCGATTTGCATTTCTCTAGTAATTAGTGATGTTTAGCATTTTTTCATGTGCCTATTGGCCATCTGTATGTCTTCTTTGGAGAAATGTCTGTTTAGATCTTCTGCCCATTTTTTGATTGGGTTGTTTGTTTTTTCGATATTGAGCGGTTTGTATAGTTTGGAAATTAATCCCTTGTCAAGAACCATTTTAACTTTTGACGATCTGAAAAATTCTGATATATCTTGACCCCAGAGGTTTCATATAAGGAATGGTGTACCTGAATGTGCATATTAAACTCATGAATAAAACAAATACTCTAGTGGCTCTTTCTAGAGATTTAGTCAGGATAAATGCAAGGACCTCAGGTCTGGTAACTTTTCTGAGGGCATCATTCAATACAGCAGACACTTACTGAATTGGTACTTTGAGGAGAATATCAAGATTAACAAGAAGTGATTGCTGCCCCCAAGGAATTTTTTTTTTTTTTTTTTTTTTTGTTT
>NW_020171817.1:26479-40012 GCF_003031525.2 Neophocaena asiaeorientalis asiaeorientalis
GGGATCTCCCCAGACCGGGGCACGAACCCGTGCCCCCCGCATCGGCAGGCGGACTCTCAACCACTGCGCCACCAGGGAAGCCCCCCCCCAAGGAATTTGAATTATAGTGGGGAATGTATTTCCACTTAAAGTTAATGCAAATTACATTGAAATCAATGCTGTAACAGGACTATAGTCAGAGAGCAGAGATGGGTGAGGGTCCGGGAACCCTGTGGGGGAAGGAGGGGTCCAGACTGCCTGGGGGAGGTTGAGAGAGAACTGTCTTAGGTCCTGACATTTTCATTCCTTTTTCTTTCTAAGTAATACATTGTGTTGTTGACCCCTTTCTGTGAGATCTAAGAGGCCCTAAGGAATGAGCATTCCCAAAATATTCCCCAGGGTTCTGAGATGCACTTTAAGGGCTACCACTCCTTTAGAATTAGGGCGAGCAGTAGTGAAGAGTCTTCTGAACCAGAGGGGGCGCTGTTGCATGGAGGCTGTCTCACCCAGATCTGGTGTTCCCAAATTCGTTACCTGAAACAGTAATGTTAAAGCCCCCTTTCTTTTCCCCCTTTGGTGGTTGATATTAAAACACATCGGTTGTAAAGCCATGCAAAAAAGTAGTGGATAGTGAAGGAATATTTTATTAGTTAAGGAAATTTAATGTAAAAGAAGTTATTTGTAACTTCTCTTTGAATATAGGTAAGTTATTTGCTTTTCTCTTTGAATATAGGTCCACAACCCTTCATTGTTCTGTTTTATTGTTTGAAATCCAAAGAGCTTTCAAAACAATTTTTAGAATAAATTGGATTAAAACATAATTAAAATCAGTTTTACCACTGGATCCTAAATGCACGAGACCAAGCCCTGAAAGTGAATAAATGGGAGCACAGGAAATTTTTTCCCCCCAAAGCCTCATTTGTGTCCAGGTGCCTTATGGTTCTGGTGCCATTTGTTCCTTTGAAATTGTACCCTTTTGATTTCTTTCCACTTTTATGATGACAGCATATGCAGCTCCATAATATGGATAGAATAGCATTTCCAGAATCACACGTAAAGGTGTGTGTCCTTTAATGGAAGAGAATTTGAGCATAGAAAAATGTGTCCAGCATTCCGTCAAACACAGGGGAGCAGCTGCAGAGTTAGCAGGCAGGAAGCACCCACTTTCTGACCTTTGACAACTTTGGTCTATACGTGGCATGTTTGAGTTCTGGCAGCCTCACTGAAAAGTCCCTGTGATTGGCGTGATAGCAGGAATAGTTAGCAGAAGGGCTAACAGCACAATCACACATGTACTCTCAAGCTCATAATTCCTCGCAGAGGAAGCGCTGATCATGGCTCTGGGGGAAGCTAATGGCTTGTTGTCATGGTCCTAATTTCATGGTACCGACAGTTGCAAAACCAAAAAAGAACACGGAGAAGAGAATAACTGTTATGAAAATGTTTCCTCTCGAATCCTCAGAACCTGTCAGCTTCATTGGCGTTGTCTTCCTTCGAGTGTACGCCATCTTCCGGAGTGTCAGACGCCTAAGATTTGTGGGTGGCAAGATGACGTCATTTGTATTCAGCAGCTTGTAGTAATTTCCACTCCCAGCCCTGCTCAAAGGTTGAGATTGTTGCAGTTAATGGGACCCGAGCCTGCGGCTGAAAGCGTCACTTTCCTTTTCCATTGAGATCACAATACTCTTCTCTGTAGCAGGATGACAATTGCTCTGTCACCAGCATTACATCAGTCTGTCTCCCTTGAAACGGCATCATAGAAGCGTGGGAGCACAGCTGTGAAAACAAAACATATTTTACTGGGAGTCTGGTAAATCCTCAAGGCACAGATTAATTCATTTGCCTTTTTAAAGTAATATCGAAAATGTAGTGTAAGAGAGATGGCTGCGACAGGTAGTCAAGAGCAGGATTCAGGAGCTCAGAAGGCCGGAGAGATCAGACCCGGGTGCAGTGGCCGGGCCCGGCGGATGGTGTTCGCATCACGGGTCTTGCTTCTGCATGCGAGTGACGGTTCCGCTGCGGGTTGGGGAGAAGTGGTCCTCAACAGCCCAGTAGAACCCACCTACCCGCTATGCAAATTCATGCTTAGACCACAAAATGGGGGCCAGGTACACCACCGGCTTATCACCAGGTGGTAACCGTAAGGGGGATCACTGATTCCTGCATATTCTGGAGACAACGTTTACCGTACTGCTATTGAAATCTGAAGAGGTGGGTACCCTTTACAACTAGTGATCCCAAATCTAGAGACACGTCACCAGGTAAGTAGAACAAATGTACAGGGGATCGGATATTGTCACCCAGCTGTGCAAAGCAAAAAAGCTTCCTGGTGTTGTAAATAAGCTTCAGCCGACCAGCTGTTACGTTGATGGATGGGAGAGGATTAGAAATGGCTGAATGTGAATTGAAACATGAACCAAAGGAAGGTTCACGTCCTTTATTCCATTGATAGCAAAAGCTGTCTAACTCACCGACAATGCCTGCTCCGTGGTTACATGGAAGCAGCGGCTTCACCCATACTGTTACCGAGTCCAAGCTCAGACTGCTCGCCGCACGACAGGCCAATACATCGAGACACGAGTTTTGGGGGCCAGGAATGGCGACTTTATTCAGAAGCCAGCAGACTGAGACGATGTCAGACTAGTGTTCCAAAGAACCACCTTGCCCGGGTTTGATGCTAGTTTCTTTTAAATAACAAAGAGCGGGGAAGCGAGGAAGTAAAGTAAGAAAGGTGGTAAGTTGTTGCAGATACGTCCTGGCTCCGGCCAGACTCCGGAGGGTATGTGGCAGTGTCTTCTTTCCTGCAGCCACTCACAGGTGGACCTGATCAGGCTGTTTGCTGAGAGCTAAACGAAGGTATTCTAGCGTAATGCTCAGGCATGGGAGGCCCGAGCCTCGGAGGGTTCCAGGAGATGGGCCACTGTGTATATCTTAAGCTATAGGCAACATCCCTTTAGTGATTAACTTGTAGCAAAAGCAATAGAATACAAATGTCAAAGTAAAAGAAACAGATCCAGTACGGAGTCAGACTTGCTCTTCCCCATTTACAATACTTTGTGGGGAAAGGGCTCCTCCTCAGAACCCTGGGACATGCCTGTATAGTCACAGATGGAGTGGGCTGTGAGCAGGGGTGGGGGCTGCAGGCTGTCCCCCTTCCCAGGCAGCGGCACCGTGGCTGGAGCTTTCTTAGTGGCTTTGCTGGGTTTACCTCTCACTGGTCTCATATTTTGCTGTTAAGAAGCACGGAGAGGAAAATCAGAAAAGGGAGTTCACTGTGACACCAGAGAAGAGGTGGCTCCTTCAAAGAGCTGTGCTCCAAGGGGCAGAAGCCATCTAGGCAGCTGGCACTGTTCCCAGGATGCAGGTCTCCTTCCCAAACAGAAGGATATTCTGAGACTCAGTCTCACCCAGTGAAGGGAAGACTCGGATGGTGTTTGACTTTGCTCAGGCCGCCACAGCAAAGGACCAAAGACTGCGGGGCTTAAACAACAGAATTTTGTTTTCCCGTAGTTCTGGAGGCTGGAAGTCCAAGATCAAGGTGCCAGCAGTGTTGGTGTCTTCTGAGGCATCTCTCCCTGGTTTGCAGACGGTTGTCTTCTCCCTGTGTCCTCACATGGCCTATCCTCTGTGCGCATCTGTCCTAATCTCTTCGTCTTACAAGGACGCCAATTATATTAGATCAAGGCCAATCCATATGACCTCATTTAACTTAATTACCTCTTTAAAGTTCTCATTAACTTAAATATGGTCACATTCCAAGGTACTGGGTGTTAGGACTTCAACACATGAAGCGGAGGGGGGCAGATTCAGCCCATAGATAACAAACAGCACCTTAGAGTCTGTGTCTCTCACCAGCTAAACCCAGGCACGCTTACTGGCCGGACAGGATGGGATGGCAGTGGTGTAACTAGGAAGGACACCTCAAGGGCCTCTAAGACAGCCCCATTTGGACTTAGCTTTAGAGCTCTAGTGTCAAGTCCTGTCACTAGGCCTTTTTTTTGCATTTACAAAAACAGCTATTGTCTTATACAGGGACCAAATTTAGAGCTGCTTTGGAAACACTTTCTTCTGAGAAAAGAGTGGGTTTCTTCCTTCACTTCTTCCAAAACAAGAAGGGTGTAGGGCATTTCTTAAAAATCCATATGAGTCCCTTGCTATTGTGTCTGTTTTGCAGACAAAACACTTTGCCAGGAAGTCTTTGGCAGACAGCCCCCTAACTCAGAAATTCCAGGCTCCATGACAGATGTGAGCAGCTACCCTGGTGACGGGAGCTACCCAACTGCACGTAGCAGGACAACGCCCCCAAGATGCCTGGTGTCCTCCTTGATAGGAAAGGGAGGATGCTGCTGTGGCTGTTGGGATTTGGCTGGAAGAACAGGAATAACACCACTATGTTAATGAAAAATGCAAAGGGGGTTTTAATGGAGCAGAGAAGTTACAGTTACATCACTGGGGTTTGCCCATCATGAAATACATTTGGTTTATTTTATATTATGTCTGACCTACGTGTGTGGGGCTGTAGATTCTTCCATGTTTAGTAAAGTTGTGCAAGAAGGCACAACTGACTAAATACTAGATATTCAAGACCTGGTTTTTGGTGTTGGTCAAAAGGTTCACGGTTCTCCCATTATTTGTAAGCATGGAGACTGAAGACCTGATTTTGTTGCCTTAATGGAATCAGTTATTAAAGTGTCTTAAACTTTGGTCTTCTTTACACACATGGATTTAAAAAAAGAGAGAGAATTAAAAAATAGAAGATAATGACATAACTAGAAGAAATTAAATTTGGACTAAAATTCTTTAAAAGGAGATTTTTATTTCTATGGAGATATAATTTTACTAAAAATTTAAAAAGAAGTAGATGAAAATGTACTTGTTAACACAAGTGTTTATAAACAACTTTAAAATTAATTTCATTGCCTTAAGTGTCAGAAATTTTGAGTCAAACAAAGGAAATTTGGACCTGCTTATTAAATGAGATAGATATGCTGAATGAGGCGTCATTCTTTGAAGAGGAATAAACTGATGCTAATCCTTTAGACACTTGAAAGCACCAGCACTGAGAGGTTTTGTTGTTTTTTCACAGATGGGTGTTAATTCACTCTGAATTGGCATACATATAATAAATGTTAACAATAGTTCTAAATCAGCTGTTCATAAAATACAATACAATAAAGGCTGAGGAATCTCTCATTGGACAGTGAGGGCATTAACTTTCATTTGAACTTCTCAATTCAAAGGAAACAAATTCATGAATAGATTCTCTTTAATCATGAAGGCAGTGTCTAATTTACAGTCTATTTATCTATGATGCAAAAAGGGAATGAAAGTTATAATTTTTCAAGTTTAAAAAGTGCTTTTTAGGAAAACCATGTTGTTTAAAAGCAAAAGAAGGGGAAGAAAGCCCTGCTATAATCGCTACACCTAAAGTAATTATGCTCTCATTAAAAAAAAAAGTCCCTGGGCTTCCCTGGTGACGCAGGGGTTGAGAGTCCGCCTGCCGATGCAGGAGGCATGGGTTCGTGCCCCGGTCCTGGAGGATCCCACATGCCGCGGAGCGGCTGGGCCCGTGAGCCATGGCCGCTGAGCCTGCGCGTCCGGAGCCTGTGCTCCGCAACGGGAGAAGCCACAACAGTGAGGGGCCCGCGTACCGCAAAAAAAAAAAAAAAGTCCCTGGGCTTCCCTGGTGACGCAGGGGTTGAGAGTCCGCCTGCCGATGCAGGAGGCATGGGTTCGTGCCCCGGTCCTGGAGGATCCCACATGCCGCGGAGCGGCTGGGCCCGTGAGCCATGGCCGCTGAGCCTGCGCGTCCGGAGCCTGTGCTCCGCAACGGGAGAAGCCACAACAGTGAGGGGCCCGCGTACCGCAAAAAAAAAAAAAAAGTCCCTGGGCTTCCCTGGTGACGCAGGGGTTGAGAGTCCGCCTGCCGATGCAGGAGGCATGGGTTCGTGCCCCGGTCCTGGAGGATCCCACATGCCGCGGAGCGGCTGGGCCCGTGAGCCATGGCCGCTGAGCCTGCGCGTCCGGAGCCTGTGCTCCGCAACGGGAGAAGCCACAACAGTGAGGGGCCCGCGTACCGCAAAAAAAAAAAAAAAAAGTCCCAGATTGCTATAGACTGAGTATTCATATCTCCCCAGATTTCATTTGTTGAGAGCCTAACTCCCAATGCAATGCTGCTACCAGGTGAGGCCCTTGGGTTCTGATTAGGTCATGAGGGTGGAGCCCTCATGACTGGGATTTGTGCCCTTATAAAAGAGACCCCAGAGAGCTCCCTTTCCCCTTCTGCCATGTGAGAACACATGGAAAAGACAATTGTCTATGAACCAGGAAGCAGGCACTCCTCACTGGACACCACATCTACTGACACTTTGATTTTGAACTTACCAGCCTCCAGAACTGGGAGAAACAAATTTCTCTTGTTTATAAGCCACCCAGGCTCCGGTACTCTGTCATAGCAGCCTGAATGGACTATGACAGGGACTTGCAGGTAAAGAGGCTTGGCTTTTGGATACAATTTATTTCTAAACACTCATCCGCCACCAGTTCCTAAAGAAATAATCTAAGAAGTATATAATTGGGGAAAGCATCCATTTACACAGAAAGCTAAGGAATCAAATCATCAAAATGGCAGAAATAAACCCCTCCTGGAGGTATGGCATGGCCTTCTGGGGATTAAGTGGGTAAAGTGCTGGCCCCCAGGAGTCACTGGGCTTGGAGGGCTGAGCTCTGGAGAGGACGGTGGGCTGTGAGACTAACCTGGAAAGCGCCCTGTGAAGGCCGTGGGTGTGTGGACTGTGGGGCTTCCCCACTGACAGTGTCAGTGCAGGACTCAGAGATCTAGGCTGCTGTCATTAGTGGAGAGCTGTGGTTCCCTGCTCTGGAGAGGAAGTTGCCCAAAGTGCAAAGGTGATTGTAATTGTCGTGATAAGCAGCCTGGTGAAATTGGGCTGGAGACCCCGGCGGGGAAAGGACCACTTCCTTGAACAAGAGGCTGCTGGCAGCATCCCAGGAAGGTGGCCAACCTTTGCTGACACAGTAACAGCTGTTTAGAAAAATTGGGCTGAAGAGGCAGATTTTCATAGGAGTTCCAGCCATAAGCCTGCGGCCAGGCGAAATGGCTTCTCTATAGATAGAGGAGGAATTACAGAGACCAGACTCCCTCGTCAGCATAGCGTATGGCTCTTTGCTACCCTCAGACTGGATCACTGGGTTAGCAACAATCAGTAAGCAAGAATAAAACCAATGTGGTCTCTATGAAAAGATTCTTTATCAGGAAATCCTACCAGGAAGATTCAGAGAAAGTGTACATTTCTGGAAAATATTTGTGGCAAAAAACCCCAATGAATTTCAGATACCATCTGCTCTTTACTCTCAATAATATTAAAAAATGCTCCGCATAAAATTAGATAAACTGTAAAATGACGTGACAGTGGAAGATAATGTTGAGATGCAAGCAGCACTTAAAGGGAAATAAATGAGGTGTGAAGAAATGTTTTAAAACTAAGCAGATAACATCAGTGTTTCAAAACGCATTAGAAGCAGTAAAGAGCAGACTCAACCCTGCCAAAAATTATTTCAGTGATACAGAAGACAAGCCAGAAAAAATATATATATAATGCAAAAAAAAAAGAGAGGAAAAAATTGGGGGGATTTCATGGTCATACATGGAGATCCAATATGTGGAAAACTGTATTTCTGAAGATGATACCAAGAACAGATGGAAGAAAAACAATATTTGAACATATATAAAACTTCCTAAAGACTGAAATCTCCCAATTAAAATGGCCCACTGGGTACTAGGCAAAATGAAGAGATTCAAACACTTAACATACCCCGGTGAAAGTTCTGAAATTTATGTAAAAGTAAAGAACCCTATTAATGCCATGAAAGAAGATATATACAAAAAGGAAAAAAAAAAAAAGGAAGGAAGGAAGAGAAAGAAAGAAAGAAACAAAAAAAGAAATACAAACTGGCCTCAGGATTTTTTTTTAATAATATGATGCTAAAATCAATGACGCAGTCAATGTCTAGAGTTTTGAGGGAGAAACTTTGTGACCCAAAATTCCTTATGTAGCCAATCTGTCCTTCGCCTGTCAAGAACAGAAAAAAACATTTTCAGAGATTCAAGGGCTCAGAAACTTACAGTCCACGTGCAGGCCCTTGCTACTCAAAGTGTGGCTCACAGTTAGCAGCACTGTATCATCTGGGACCTTGCTGGGAAGCAGAAGCTCTTCTCAGGCCCCACATCAGAACTTCTGAATCAGAATCTGCATTGTAACAAGGTCTCCATGTAATTTATATGCACATTAAAGTTCGAGAAGTACTGCTCTAGTAAACCAAGTAATTAATCAAAATGTAAACTGCACCCCCTCCCCCAATAGTGAATCACAGTTGAGGACCACCGTGAACATTTAAATTAAGTACTATAGAATCAGATCTTAATAAGTGTATATTGAAAGTCTACATATACATTTATATAACATAAAATAATAACCTGAAAATGAATGTCTAAAATCTAATATAAATAGGGAAAGAGAATAGGTGAGAGAAAATAAAAAGCCTATTGCATCATATGGTTCAGCAACATTCAATAAAATTCTTAACTGTTGGGATGTTTTATCCTTGGAATTGGTAAACAAGTATGTATGTGTATGTGTGTGTGTATGTATAATATATATATATATATATATTTTAAAAATACGTTAAAGACAAATGATACCCAAACTATAAACTAGCTATAAACAGAGGGCAAAAATTCACATAATGTAAAAGAAAAAAAATCAGAACATATTCTTTGTGAAAATAAATGTAAATGGAATAAACTCCCCTATTCAAAAAAGTAGGCAGATTTCTGTCAGTGAAAATAGCTTTATTACTTATCTTCAAATCAAAGAAAATATAAAGTACAGAGCAGGCACAAAAACTCTCCTGAGCTCCCATTATACACAAATAATCATTATAAATGTTCTGATGATCATTTTTCCAGAAAACAAATCCATTTGGTTTTTACAAATGGGACAATACGATGCATGTAGTTTTTAAAACTGCCCATTAAATATGTCTAGGTGTATTTGTAGCTGTTATTTGTTTGTTTGTTTCATATTTTCATGCTTAGGGTTCTCTGGATCTGTGGTTTGATGTATTTCATTCATTTTGAAAATTTCATTTAAAATATTTTTTTCTGCATAGTTATCTCTCTCCTCTTCTTCTGGGAAACTAATTACCCATTGTTACTTCTTTTTCCAGCTCTCGAAGCTCTGTTATGTTTTGTTTTTCACTCTTTTCTTTTTCTTTCTGTGTTTCAGTTTGGGTAATTTCTATTAACCTATTTTCAAGTTTATTGATTCTCTTCTCAGCTCTCAAGTCTGCTGAAGAGCCTGTTGAAGGCATTTTTCATCTACAGTACCACAGTTTTCTTTCCCCTAATATTTCCATTTAACTTTCTCTTCTCGCTCCCACTTCTCTGCTGAAGTTTCCCATCTCTTTATGCACGTCATATGCTTTTTTCCCCTAAGCATCTAACATATGAATGATAGTTATTTTAAATTCCTTGTCTGATAGCTCCAATACATGGGTTTCCTCTGAATCTGGTTGTGTTGATTGCTTTGTCTCTTGACTTTGGTTTTGCTTTGTTTTTTTAAAAATTTTGTTTTGTGTCTATGTCTTTAATTTAATTTAATTTAATTTTATTTTATTTTTTTGCGATACGCTGGCCTCTCACTGTTGTGGCCCCTCCCGTCGTGGAGCACAGGCTCCGGATGCGCAGGCTCAGCGGCCATGGCTCACGGGCCCAGCCGCTCCGTGGCATGTGGGATCCTCCCGGACCGGGGCACGAACCCGTGTCCCCTGCATCGGCAGGCGGACTCTCAACCACTGCGCCACCAGGGAAGCCCTGTCTTTAATTTTTGATTGAACGTTAGACATCATGTATAGACCAGTCGGCACTGAGGTAAATAGTATTTACACATGTAAGTGGGCATGCCTCTTCGGTTATACCTTTAGTGTGGGTGTTGAGTAAATACATTCAGGAGTTGAAGTGGGTTTGAGTTTTCTTGTTATGGTTCCCTTCCATGAAAACTGGCTTCAATTCCTCTAGCATTAGCTTGTGCTTAGGGGCTGGGGTTCCAGAGGGTCTTTCTCAATGTTCCTGCTCTACCCTCAACTTCCAGTCTTCCCTGTGTACCTGTGCCAAAGAGGGGGAGGTCTCTCTTCATGCTCTTGCCCCCTTTCCAGAAGTAGACCGTTCTTGCGTACCACTTGGTGCTTGCTAGCCCTGTGGTGGGGATAGGGAAGGTTGTCCTGGTCCAGCTTCAGTCTTCGGCTGATACTCTCTGCCTGGGTCTTAGGGGTGGGGCTTTCACAGTGATCCCGCCCCTTTTCCCATGATAGCCAAAATGCCTCGTATCTGTGGTGAGTCTTGTATGCGGTAGTTCCTGCCCCTGCCCTGGATGTAGGAGACTTCTATTCAGTCCCGAACCAAGAATTGTTTCCTGCTCCTTCTCCAGGGGTAAAGGATGTTCCTTTTTTTTCTTTTTCCTTTTTTTTTTTTAACTTTTCCCCAGCCGCCCCAGCTTACCAGTGTCCCAGCAAACTAAAACTTGTTTTTGTTTTTTAATAGGGGATTAGGGTCCAATCAGAGTTTTGTGCCTTTCCTACAAAAGCAGCCACTCCCATTTTCAAGGTCTACACAATCAAAGGAGTTTCTCTTGGTCTCCTGCTTTGCTCCCGATCTTTCTTATGAGCCTTCAGTGGAGGTCCCTGTAAAAGGCCCTGAATGTGAGTGCAGACTCCCTCTGTGTCTGTGCTCTCAGGGGTTCTGTACTCTACGGCTAGCCCACACTTGGCCCTATGCAACTCATTTTAAAATCTAGCTGACTTCTTCTTACTCACGTGTATGGTCCCAGCATCTCTTCCTCCTGTGCTCTGCCGTAGATGAGTCAGTACTTGTGTCCCATTTTTCCTTGGAGGGACCTGACTTTCCTTGCATTTAAGGATACTTATTTTGTGCTGTGGCCTCCGCTCTCTAATAAGTTCATGAAAGTTAAAATGTTGCCATTTTTCTGGATTTTTTCCCCCATTGTTAGAGTGAGGGGGTACTTCTTCCTGCTTTCCCCGTCTGAGGTGGAATCAGGCATGGTTTACAAGTGCTTTACAAGTAATAACTCATCGCTTTCTTTCATCAAATCTCTAAGGTAGATATTATTATAGTCCGCATTGAACAGATGAAGAAACTTAAGCACAGACATTTAAGTTATCCAAAATCACGTAGCCGGAAGGGCGAGAACTGAAATTCAAACTTAAGCAGTCCGATGCAGAGGTTGCACCATTCACCACTAAAATGCAGCTGCCGTGCATATTGTAAATGGTCTGAATATAGCATTTTTTAAAACCCAGTCCTCTCCTAAGGGATACTGGGTTGTTTCCGATAGTTTTCTATTAGAAACAATGCTGCAATTAACTTGTGAAGTTATCTCCCAAAGATAAGGTCCTCAACCTGTTGTGGGTCAAGGGGTATACATGTACTTATTTAAATTTAAAATACCTATTGTCAAATTGCAATCATTCCATTCGTTAAAATTAAATTTAAAGTTTTTTTCAATTACAGAGTTATAAAAGTGATATAACTTTTTTATAACGTGCTTACTGAAAAAAATTCAGATGAAAAATATTATATATATACACCCATATACTTATGTGTATATGTATACACACACAGAGCTCACACCAGTCCTTCTCCAATCCCACTCCTTTCTTGTACCTACCACTATCACAGTGTAGCATATACAGCGGTAGAATTTTGAAAAGCAGAGAGAGCATTTCATTCAGAAAGCATAGCACGAGCAACATCTGGCCGGGGCAATCAGGAAACCAGCCTTTCTGGAGCAGAGTTACACAGTATGAGAAACAAGTTTGTGAAAGCAGAGGGAGCTATTAAAGCCGTGTAGAGGATTTGTGATTCGATGTAACAAGAGATAATAGAGCTGTTCTTTCTTGGGGGCAAAGAAGTGACATACTAAACCTGTTATCTCAAGATGATCTTGGCAAAAGTAGTTGCACGTGGTTTGGATGGGAATACATGGAACTGGTCATAATAGCCAAGATACTAGAAAGACAATCCAGGCAGGAAGCATGGAATATGACTTCCTGATAAACTGACACGTGACCTACTGGAACTTATTAACTTATCAAAGATGTAACGAACTTGTGCATTATAGGTAGACACGACTATTACAACTTCGTAGGATAACTGTTTGATTAATTTAGCCTGCTTCAATTCCATAGTCAAGTACTATCATTTCTCCCCTACATACGCTCTCACTCTGCTGCCTCATTTCTTTGCTCCCTCTCTTGGCGAAACCCAACTCCTCGTCTGCTCTGTGGCTGCCCTGCACAGTGGAACATACCTGGAGGAAGCCCAGGGGTGTCCCATTGGCTTCAGGTGGGTCCCCAGGCCAGCAGGCAGTCATGCCAAACCGCGCTGGTCCATCACTCTCCCATGCTTTTCTGAACCTCAGACTTCCTCCTCCCTCTCCAAACTCCAGTACTTCTTCCCCCATCTTCAGCCTCAGCTCACGGTACTGGCTCCCGTTACGGTGACAAAATGGAAGCCACAAGAAGAGGACGGATACAAGGGAGGGAGGAGGGGCGGTGGTGGTGGGATGCGTTGGGAGGCTAGGATTGACGTGTAGACACTACTATGTATAAAATGGATAACTACTAAGAACCTGCTGTACAGAAGAATAAAATAAAATAAAACTTAATTCTCTCCAAAAAAGAACAGATACAAGCTCTCACCACCAACCACAGCCACGCACCTCTCCAGATCAGTGCTCACCCCCTGTGCAGCCCTTCTCTTCTTAAAGACAACGGTTCGTACTCCTTGGGCCAGCCAACCTCTCTTCCTGTGCACCTAGTAACATCCCCCCACACTCAGGGACATTGCCCCCCAAACTCTCCCTTCTCTCTCCTACAGCATCAATGTTGCCTTCTTTTCTGGATCATCCCCCTCAGCTTAGAAACAGGCTGATTCTTCTTGCAGGTTAAAAAAATCAAAACCCTCTTGGCCGCATTCTCCCCTCCAGCTACTGTGTCCACCTTTCCTTTTCTTTACGAGAGAAGTTTTGGAACGTGCTGTTTGCACCCATTGTCCCCGTTTCCCCCCTTCCTGCCCCCTCGAAGCCACTCCAACCAGCCTCTGCTGCCACCCCTCCACCCAAACTACCACGATCAAGGTCCCCGTAACGTACACACTGCCAAATCCAGGGGTGAGTGTGAATTCTCTTATCAGGAGGAGGACCTGTCACTTGTCATCCAAACTGGGGCACATTTGAGAGTGAATAGGGTTGGAGCAATGATTAAACCCAGTCTGGGAGTATAAGCTGGGATGGTCCAGGGCAAACCAAGACAAGTCAGCAGATACCAAACAGTTGCTAGCCCCCTCCTCTTTGCTCCTGGCCTTCAGGCCAACAGTTAGCAGGCGGCCCTCCTGCATTCCTGGCTGCTCGTTGTCTGTCTCTTTTTTCTATTCCTCCTCATTGGCGGGTCGTCTTCTTT
>NW_020171817.1:40098-47308 GCF_003031525.2 Neophocaena asiaeorientalis asiaeorientalis
TTTTTTTTTTTTTTAGATTCCATATATATGTGTTAGCATACAGTATTTGTCTTTCTCTTTCTGACTTACTTCACTCTGTATGACAGACTCTAGGTCCGTCCACCTCACTACAAATAACTCAATTTCGTTTCTTTTTATGGCTGAGTAATATTCCATTGTATATACGTGCCACATCTTCTTTACCCATTCATCCGATGATGGACACTTAGGTTAACAGTGGAGGTGCCACAGGGCTCAGCCCTTGACCCTCTGCTCTTCTCTGTACTCGCTCCCATGGTGACTAATCCTATCTCAGGGCTGTAAATACCATCTTACATGCTGATGACTCTCAGTTTTATCTCTGGCCCCATCTCTCCCCGAACCCGCATATCCGGCTGCCTATTCTATGTATCTGCTGACTTCTCCAATGTAGTGTGTTCACTGTTAAGTGACTTTTTCCTCCCAATCCTGTTTCCCATTAAAGTTAATGACACGTCAACCCTCCCAGTTGCTTTGTCTAAAAATCTCAGTCATCCACAGCTTCCGTCTTTCTCTCACATCCCTCCTCTACTCAACCAGAAAATCCTGCTGGCATTTATACCAAAACAGATCTAGAATCTGACTACTTCTCGTCACCCTCCGGCCTCCACCCTGGTGTGAGTCACCAGCATCTCCAGCTGGGATTGTTGTAACAGCTCCCTAACTGGTCTGTGTATGTCCGCCCTCACCCCCTTTCCATTCCTCAGCCCAGCTCTCAGAGCAACACTGTGTGCAGAGGAAGTCAGAGCATGTTGTGTTCCTGCTGAAAACACTTCTCACTGATGAAACCCAGTGTTCTCTCACACCAGTCAGAACGGCCATCATCAAAAAGTTTACAAATAATAAATGCTGGAGAGGGTGTGGAGAAAGGGAGCCCTCCTGCACTGTTGGTGGGAATGTAAATTGGTGCAACCACTATGGAGAACAGTATGGAGGTTCCTCAAAAAACTAAAAATAGACCTACCATCCCACTCCTGGGCGTACATCCGGAAAAGATGAAAACTCTAATTTGAAAAGGTACATGAACCCCAACGTTCATTGCAGCACCATTCACAATAGCCAAGAAATAGAAGCAACCTAAGTGTCCATTGACAGATGAATGGATAGAAATGTGGTATATTTATATAGTGGAATACTACTCAGCCATAAAAAAGAATGAAATAATGCCATCTGCAGCAACATGGATGGGCCTAGAGATGATCATACTAAGTGAAATAAGTCAGACAGAGAAAGACAAATATGATATCACTTATATGTGGTATCTAAAAAAAATGATAAAAATGAACTTATTTAAAGAACAGAGATGGATTCACAGACTTAGAAAACCAACTATGGTTACCAAAGGGGAAAGAATGGTGGAGGAAGGGATAAATTAGGGGTTTGGGATTAGCAGATACAAACTACTATATGTAAAATATCAATAGATAAACAACAAGGACGTACTGTGTAGCACAGGGAACTATATTCAGTATCTTGTAATAACCTAAAATGGAAAAGAATCTGAAACTATACATATGAAACTGAGTCACTTTGCTGTACACCTGAAACAGTGTAAATCAGCCATACTTTAATTTAAAAAGGAAAGATTAAAAAAAAAAAAAGCCAACGTTCTCGCTTTCACTTGCCTCACTCTTTGCCCAGGACCTTCAGTCTTTTTCTTTGGACTTTCTCTGTTGAGAGCAATCCTTCAGCTCCACTCTCTTCCTCAACAATCACATTTGAACCATCACAAAAGCTCCTTGAGAAAACTACGGTTTCTCTTCTTCTTTAGATGCACCTTCCAGAATGTTCTGACCAACAGTTAGAACAAGAGGATGTCAGTGCTTTCAGTACCTGCCTAAAAGTAGCATTTGTAGCCCAGTAATAACTCAGGATGCACCTGTTAAAGGGGTTCAAATGGTGGCATTTCAGTTTCCATATTAAGAGAATGTTCTGTGGGGTCCTCTTCCCAAAGTGGCAACACACTGGGGGTTCGTTTCACTCTCAGCAGGTGGAAGACAAAAACTGTAGTTTTCCGCTGTCAGCAGCAATTCCTCCCAATGGAGCTCTTGGAAGGCTGCGGATTTACAGGAAGAGGGCAGTGTGTCAACACAATTTGTTAATGGTGGTAACACTGACGCCCCTGCCTGTTGTCTTATTTGTTTGGGACCAGGCTACGATTGTGAGGATTCTTTCTCAAGGAAGCTATCATCTGAGGGAAAACAAATGGGACTTTCGTTCATTCATTCAACAAACATGTATTAAGTACCTTCACCAGACATCGTGTCCACATCTCACCCCATAGAGACTAGAGGGGAAACCTGACACTACACAAAAAACTACACAAACACATAGTTACCGTTCTGTTCGGGGGTCCAGAGAGAAAGGACAGATATTAGGAGAGCGTAGTGGAGGTGAGGGCTAACCCCTGAGAAAAGTCTCCCTGGAGAGAACTGTATTTACTTCGTTGTTATAAAAATTCAATTTCCCCACTCTTAGGTATTCTTCAGCTAGAAGGCAGGCTGCTCAGAGGTGGGAATCTAAGTAGGGGCGCTCCTGGCTGCTGCCCTCTGACGTGGCATGTATGTTCCAAGCGGGGCCTGGGAATTCAGAGGAAGGACCGAGCACAGCCAGTTGGGGATGCTGGGTCGTTGCAAGAAGGGCAGGCCTGTGATGGGCTCAGAGAAGAGGAGAGTCATCCCAGGCAAAGGGAGCAGCTTGAAGTCTGTCTGGAAAAGAGTACGTTATGTAGTCTTAGTGGAGCCTGGGGGAGAGAGATGGGTAGAGAGAGGTAGAAAGATGGGCTCTACTTGCCAGGAGTGTGGGTTTCAGGGAGATAGTGGTGAACGTGACGGATATAGCTGTAAAGCTCACTGATGGAGAAGAGGGCCAATCAACCAAGTGAGCACATAAATCCACAACAAAATGACATCAAATTGTGAAAGGGGCCACCTGGGAACTAAACTCGGAGGTGGTGGAGAGAGTGCAGTGAGCAGAGTATAGTGGCTCCAGAGGGATGCTCGGGGTGGGCCGGGAGGTGTTCCCCCCCCCTCGGAGGTGATCTGGGGGCAAGAGACCTGAGTGCACCACGAGGCCAGTCACCGGAAAAGATGAGAGAGGGACCAAGCTCGGGCCTTGCAAGTGCAGAGGCAGGAAGTGTCGGAGGGGATTAGGAATAATCCAACAGCTAGAATCCGGGGCAGCAGAGGGCACGGGGTACTGGGTGAGATGGCATCTTTCCTGAAGGCCCTTGAAAGCCGAAGCGAAGAGTTGGGATTTTATTCTAAGAGAAAAGGAAGCCACTGAAGGGAATTAAGTGAAAGAGTAGTATGATTCATTTGTAGAAGCTGTGTGGACAGATTGGAGGGACTCTGGAACCCAACAGTCCGGAGACTCCCGTAGATGAGATAAGGGACATGGGGTAGTGGGGAGGGGGACGTTGACTGGAGCTGTGTTTCAGAAATGGAAATGACAAGCCCACTGATGTGACCTGGGGGCTGCAGTGGGACTAAGACCAGCAATAGGAAAAGGGGAGCAAAGTGTGCAAACTGGGTTTCTGGTTTGAGCCAACAGCAGGGAAGTACCGTTTTCTGAGATGGAGAAACTGAAGGCCAAGTGGATTGCGGGGAATCCCACGTGTGGAGTTTGGGCTCAGCCTGTAAGATAGGCTGGTGGTGAGATCAAATAGACAGTGAGCGCTCAGCGGAAGGTCTCGGCTCGGCTCATAACAGAAATGTTGGGGTCATCAGCTTGCAGGTGTGTGTCTCGCCAGGGCTGTGAATGAGATCAGCTAGGGAGTGAGTGGAGAGAGAGGACAGGACAAGCAGGTTGGAGGCTGAGAAGCTAGCATCTTGGGGCTGGGCTGAGGGGCTTGAGGAGAGATGCATGGGGTGGGAGGTACAGCAGAGAAGTGTTGGTCCAGGTGTGGATCCAGATGCAGCCAGTGCTGGTTGTCCTGAAGCTGCCAGGAAGCCCAGTAAGATGAGAGAGCGTAGCCTTCCTCGGATTTGCCAGCGTGGACATCTTTGGTGACTTTGGTGTATGGTGGGTGTGGAAGCCAGGGGGGCATGGGCTGAAAAACGAACTTACAGTGATGTGTGTATAGTTCTGGAAAGATTTTGCTATGAAGGAAAACTAAGGAATTGGGATAGTAGCTGGGGGTCATGAGGGCAAGGGATGTTTTCTATTTTTAAGTTAGGGAACACTAAAGTATGTTTATCTGTGGGTGGGAATGATCCAACAGAGATGGAGCGGTTGGTAATTAACACAGGTGAGAGAAGACTGCGTGGGAGCGAAGCCTGGAGCAGGTGAGGAGGGTGGGTGCCGGGTTTTTGGCTGCTCTAACAAACTACCATGAACCTGGGGGCATAAAACAACACACGCTTCTCCTCTTACAGCCTGGAGGTCAGAAGTCCAAATCAGTGTCACTGGACTAAAGTCAAATTGTCAGTAGGGCCAAAGGTCGCTCT
The DNA here is from genome assembly GCF_003031525.2 of Neophocaena asiaeorientalis asiaeorientalis. Classification (NCBI taxonomy): domain Eukaryota; kingdom Metazoa; phylum Chordata; class Mammalia; order Artiodactyla; family Phocoenidae; genus Neophocaena; species Neophocaena asiaeorientalis. The sequence goes on from NW_020171817.1 coordinate 44,565, forward strand.
GGAGGCTCTAGGGGACAATCTGTTTCTTGCTTTTCCCAGCTTCTAGAGCTGATTCCTTCGTTCATTGCCGCTCCCTCCATCTTCAAAGCCAGCAGGGGAGGGTCTTCGAATCTGTTTCTGCTCTGGTCACATCATCTACTCCTCTGTCTTCAAATCTGTCTCTGCTCTGGTCAAATTTCCCTCTGCCTCTATCCTGTGATTACATTTAGGGCCAACCTAGGTATTCCAGAATAACCTCCCCACCTCAAGATCCTTACTAATTACACCTGCAAAGTCTCGTTTGTCCTGTAAGGTAACACTCAGCCCACATGGATAGGCTGCGGAGGACTGGCCTTGGCTCGGAGCGGGGAGACTTCCTTCCTTCTTGTAACTAGAGGGAAAAAGGGAAGGGGACCCGTGCAGGCTGTGTAGATTTGGTGGCGCAAAAATGAGGGAGTTCCTGCTTTTGGCTTCAATTTTCTGCAAGAAGTATTGACAGCTGAGAGGAATGGCAACTGAAGGAAGGCGGACAGGGGAGCAGCGGGGGTAGAGGTCTGGAAGTATTGCACGGAGTGGGAAACTTAACCACCTCTCAGGCTTGGCCAGGGTCCCTGCGAGAGAGCCTGGCCAGGTGTTAAGTATAGGACGAGAGTCTATGGGATCTAATCAGGAGGCGGGGAAAACAAAGCAGCCGGGTGGCTTCTCAGGAGCCTGTGAGCAGAAGGGGGGCGGGATCGAGAACGAGGGGACACTGAGTGAGAGAACTGTAAGTACCAGAGGGGTTGGGCAGAGTGGGATATCGCTAATGCAGATTTTGGGCAGATTTAGGTGATGACGAATTCTGAGGTTTCGCTTGGGGAGGGAGTCACTGGGGCACAGAGAGATGGGTCATCCACCTGGATGCTGAAGAAAACAGAGTGGGAAACAACCTCTCAGGCCTGATGAGAGACCCTGGCCAGGTGTTAAGTATAGGGTGAGATGGGTCATCCACCTGGTTGCCAGGAGTACTGAGACAGGAACCAAAATCTTCAGTGAACGGGGAGTGGGGAGTGACCCGGAAGAAGTTAGATGCTAGAAGTGGGCGGGTGACCGGAAACGGAAGAGCGGTGGGTGCCCTGTTCAATAGCATCCGTGGAAAAGGAGCTGGTGGTTTGCTGGAGGAAGGAGGAGAAAGGGTGCGGAAGGAGCAATGCAAGCAAGGAAGCCCAGCTTTTCTTCCCAACTCGGAGGAGTCAAGGTGTGAAAGACAAACCTCTAACACTTGGGAGGGCTCCCGTGTTTCCATGTTTGTATTAAGATAAGGAAAGTAGCTGATACTCTAAGAATGTGTGCTAATGCTTTGGTGGAAGGGTTGGGAGGTCTGAGGTTGGAGGCACATTGGGATGGGAGTCTGGCTAATACTGGATTTTTGGAGAGGATCCCTGGGCTTCCAGTGGTGAGTTTCACAGGACAGAGCACGTGGAATCACATAGCTAAGGGCCTTGAGCGGCAGTCTGAAGACTCTGTGTTTTACCCTGTAGATGGGGACTGGGGGAGGGTGTTCACAGCAAACTATCATGGTCAAAGGCAGGCTTTGGGAAAGTTAACTTTCCAGCCTCGTGAATGAAAGAGGCCCTTAGAAGCCTACTGCACAGGCCAGGATTAAGGTCTGATCAGGGTATGAGCACTGAGAATGGTGGGAAGAAATGGTATTTGGCAAGAAATGTGGTTGGCTTGAATTATCAGAGATAAGGGAAAGGAGGGAGTAATTGGGAGACGATTCCCACGTGTTGAGTGTAACTGGTTGGGAGAATCGGTTTTGAGGGGAAATTGATGACTTGGTATTTGGCAAACCTTGGTTAAAGGGTGCATAGTGGCCGGAGCAGTGTAATTACAGGTGAATCACTGGGCGCTTCCCCTGCTGTGTCAGCAGTCACTGCCTGGAGTTTCCCAGACTGAGGATAAATCAAGGCCAAGCAGGATCCCAGGAAGCAACCCAATGAGTCTCCTTCCGACCCCTAGGGCGGGGCCTAACCTTCAACTACCACGTGCAATCAGGCGTGCGCCTGCAGATGTGAATTGTGAGGTGCCCGATTCATATGATTCACACCTGGGGAAACCTCGAAGTCTCCACGGGAGGCAGTGCAGCAAGAGTAGGCGTGTCTTTATAGCCTTGACGCAGTTGGGGAGTTAGGGCGCCATAGGACGCCAGTCAGGCGTTTTTGGAGGAGGAGCCCTGCGGGATTAGTGTCTAAGAGGATGCTTGGAGCTTTTCTCCTCACCCTCAAGGTAAGGCAGGGCAGGGCACACCCGCACGCGTTTCTCTTGTTAAGCGGGTTTTCATCAGTCCCTGAGCTCAGGCCCAGAATCACAGTTGAGGTCCAGCCAAGAATTTGACTCATTCAGGTGTAAACCCCGCCAATTCTGTTCAGTTTCCTGAATTCTGCTGACAGCAGCTCTTTATTCCTTTTGCCTGAAATCCTGGGGTCTTTGTGTACGTTGAGATGAACCGAGGCTGACATCCCCCTCAGTGACCTCCCGGCGCTCCAACACTCAGCCCCGCTCCAGGCCAGAGCGGGCAGAGCCTGGGTTTGGGGAGGTGCAGCGCCCTGCGGGAGTAACCCAAGCCGTCCCAGGAAGTGCTGGAGGCCCGGCACGTAAGGCTGTCGGGGGCCCGGACCCCCTGCTTCCGCGGGCTCCTAGCCAGGCTCTCCGGGCGCGCGCGGGCCCAGCCTACGCCGGGGAGCGGGCGCGCGCCGGGCGGGGCGGGGCGCGGGCGGGGCCTC
>NW_020171817.1:47376-72525 GCF_003031525.2 Neophocaena asiaeorientalis asiaeorientalis
CGGGCGCTCGCGGCTGACGTGGCGCTAGGGCCGGGGTGGAGCAGGAGGGGGCGGTCCCCGAGGGCAGAGCCGGAAAAGGCCGCCGCTCCGGCTCCTGCGCCCCCTCCCCCGATCCCGCACCGGGGGAGGGGAAGGGATCGTCGCCCTTCGGGGCCGCTGGGAGCTCAGAGCCCGTCCGCCCCCGGCCCCAAACTTCTGCGCCGGCCAGAGGCAGCGGCCTGCGGTGCGCCGGGACCCGGAGGCCACGTGCGGTCGCCCCGGCGACCAGGCGCCCGGCTTGCACACTTGGACTTCGGAGGCTGTTTGCTCACCGCACGGCAGACCTCCGGCCTGCGAGTTTAATCGAAACACAGGGACTCACAAGGCGTGATTTCCCACCCTGCGGGAAGGGGTGGCCCAGGCAGAAGAAGGTTCCTGCTCTCCCCCGGGGGGTGGAGAGCAGTGCGGGTTCTGGGGGCCCGTCCGCAGCCCCGGGGCGGTGGGGAGCTGTGCTCGCGGTGATGGGAGCCACTGGCCCCGGACCCAAGGCCGACCTCTGGCACCTGCTCCTCTCTGCTCTCTTGGGGCCTGGTCGTCTGCAAAGTGTGAGATGGGAAAAGTTATTACTACGTTGAGCAGACGGTGCCCCTCGCCGTGGTTCTCGGGGGGCGGGGGGGTTTGGTGTGGCCTCGGTGCCGAACCCAGAGACGCCTACCCTGTGGGTTGCCCTATAGAAAGCCTTCCCGTCATTCGCACGAGCACAGGGACCGAGTGCCTTCCTCCTAGGGCCTAGATGCCCGCTGAAGGGGGTCCTCCGTGGGCGGAGCAGCCAGCCAGTCTTCGGGCCCAAGGCCAGAATTTGGCATTCGCCTCCAGAGCGGAGGAGGCTCCTTGAGATGTGGGAAGGGGATGCAGGAAGGAATAGGGAGAAGATGCCCAAGAAAAACGGCCTGTTCAGAAAATGTGCTGGTGGGAGTTGGAGGAAACTTTTTCTCTTCCTCCGCATGTTCAGATGATGACTGTATTTCAGTTCATTTGGAGTTAAATCAGCACTTTTGGTCTGGGTCAGAGCTGTCCCATAGACACATTGTGTTTCCAGTTCCCAAGAACCAAGAGTTGAATTTGTAGAACTACCAGTGGTGTAGAAAATACTTTGTAGTGTAACATAATGGACATCGATAGGTACTTTGTGAAGGGTATTATTCTCAGAGCAGCTATTCCAATTAAATGCACTACTTAAGTGAAGCCTATTTTTGTGGAATAAATCTGCCCATGGATTTTTTTCCCCTTATGTTTTAAAGAAAAACTGACATGTAGACATCGTAGGTCCGTGCAGTGCCAGTGGAGTTTTAATTTTGGAGTCTCTGTAATACTCACCAGCTAGTCCTGGGCTGAGTGAGGGACAGGACCGGGCACTTGGTATTACGTACATTCCTTAAAGTAATGTAATGTTTCATTGTGTGTGGCTTACGGACTTTTAGGTGGATGCTCCCCGAAAAAGTAACTTTTAAAGTTTTTGTTTGCTTCTTAATAGTCTGCTGTGAAATGTTTAAATAGAGATGTGTGGGTTTCTGTGACAACATTTAAAAGTTAGACTTTAAGAGCAGATTGGAGCTCAGATGGAATACGCTGTGGGCTGCCCCTCCTCTTTCCATTTCAGTTCCTGGAATGTTGGGAGCCCACGTGTGATTTGGGGGCAGGAGCTAATGAAAACATCGATCTGTGTGTATTTGCTCTGAACTGGGTAGAGGCAGGGCTGTCCTACTGCTGTAGATCTTGTGCCAGCGTCAGGTCATAGCTTCTCTATGGCCAGTTTTCAGGTCACATTGAACCTGGTGACAGTGAGGTCAAGGTTGGAGCCGCCTCCTCAAAAGGACCAGGTGGCTTTGCTCTGTTATGTGACCACAAACTGCCTGTGAACGCAGCTGCTGTCTCAGAGGTTCGTGCTGTAGCCCCAGAGGTCCAAACCCAGAAGTGCCAACTGCACGGCACCCACGGATCCATCACTAAGAGATCGCCAGGCACTTAGTACGTGCCAGACACTGGGGATCCAGTTGTAGAAAGGATGCTTGTCTCTTGTACCATGTATACTTAAATCTAGCAGGGGTTTTCCCTCACAATTGTCTTCCAGAAAAGAAGGGATTCATATTGTATTCGAACCTCTTATAAAGCAGGATTCTCTTCTCTGGCCAAGAAAGTGCTTAGGGAAGACAGGTTAGCTTGAAGCAGAATTTTCCAGTGCTTCCTTTAGGTGCTTCCTGGTGAGGTCATCTGTCAGAAAAGAGAGGAGGCAAGGAGATTTAACACTGATTTTATTGAGAAATTATGTTGAGGATGAACTCAGTTATTAAGTGTTGGGTGTTCTTACCACACTTTAGAAAGCAATACAGCAAGTAGTTACATCGTAGACATCATGAATACACACTTACCAGGTGAATGGGGAAAAAAAACCCACATGCCATAGTGTTTGTGTATAGTTAAATTCATACCGTGAATTTTATAAGTGCATGTTTGAGCATATCAGATTTAGAAGTTTGGGGGTGGCCACAAGCTTTTTGTATGCTTCTCACTGGAGAGAATGCAGAGCTGATTTCATTTCGAGGCTGCCTTGCATTTGGGGAGACTCGGTTACATGGTAGAGGAGACCTGACGGTAAAGGAGCCATGGCGAGGGGACGTGCTGAGCCACCGCCACAGAGGTGGAGCGAGGGAGCTCTCCAGAAGAAGGGGAGAAGAGAGTGGACACCAGACAGCCTGGGAGTCACTTCCTGGAGGAAGTGACACCCACCCTGAACAAATAGGAACGAGCCAGGTGGGTTGAGGGACGAGCCAGGTGGGTTGAGGGAGGAAGTGTCAGAGGAAAGGGTGTGCTGATTCCCAGGGCCCGGCCAAGCTATGGCCCTTTCAGGCACCTGGAAACTCAGCAGCATGGCCCAGTGGTGGGCAGCAAGGGAAGGAGGGCAGTGTGCATAGAGGTCAGGTGGGAGGTCAGCAGGGACCAGATCCGGGGGGAGCCGGCACAGCGCCTGGCTAAGTTTTGATTTCACGCTGAGAACGATGCGGGGTCTCTCCGGAGGGTTTAAGCAGGGGAGCAAGATTCTGCAGACACTGTGAGCTGTCCGGCTCCGTTTCCACTGCAGTGTGAAGAAGGGGTTGGATCAGAGAGCCCCACTGCCCTAGGAAATGGCTGAGCAGGTGGGTCAGGCACCCTCTGTCACTGTCACCTTGCTACAGGTGTGGACACTGCCAGCGGCTGCAGCCTACCTGGAACGACCTGGGAGACAAGTACAACAGCATGGAGGACGCCAAGGTGTACGTGGCCAAGGTCGACTGCACAGCCAGCTCGGATGTGTGCTCCGCCCAGGGCGTGCGTGGGTACCCCACGTAAGTGATGGGCGCTCGTGTCCTGTATCCGCTGGGTCTTCCTCGGCTTTTCGCCAGCCGCATTCGGCCAAGAGAGTTCAAGTTAAACTTTTGGCACCTTCTTTGTAGTTCTGAGGCGTGAGGGGATGCCGACTTTAAGCAGGCACTCCCTGTTGTTAGGGAAAGGTTATATTTACACCGTGTGTGTATTAGGTGCCTTTTTTTACTTTGTTTGGGAAAAGCCTTTAATTAGTTGAGTTTTCCTGTTTATAAAAGAATGTGTCTGTCAGACAAAAATGGCATTCTCCACGAGGTCCTGTCACATTTGACGTTCACATGTACGTTTACACGATGAGCACCGACTGTCATGAATTTTTGTCTAAATTTTTGGTCACTCTGTTAATTCTTAAGCCTCCCTTCTAGAGTTATTTCCCACGTGACCGGCCCGTGGGCTGTTTTTGTTGGAAAGAAAGTGCAGCTGTTCTGACAAGTGATACTTGCTACCTACTTCCTTGACAGTTAAAACAGTTTTTTGGTTTTAAGAACAGAAATTGAAACTGGCTTAATGAACAAAAGACGGAATTAATTTGAAGGCTGTGGGGGAAGGCTTCTGAGACTCAGCTCCATGGGTCTGGAAGTCTGTTTTTCTGCCCTCCCGCCCCCCACCCCGCTCTGCATCTCTCTGTTGCCATGGCGGACTTGGGCCTGTCGCCGATTGGCCCAGCTTGGATGGACTGTTCATTCCAGAAACCATCTTTGTGACCCGAGAAGCAGGATCTTGTCGGAAGACGGCAGCCCCATTCAGACTCAAAATTTACTGGTGGAGCGGAGAGCGCTTCTCCACAGAAGGGAAGAATGCTGTTTCCAGAAGGGTGGGGGAGGGGTTGGGCACCGCAGGTCCCCAAGTATTTGTTCAGATTGACCAATGAAGTCAATCCTTTGGGAAACCCGAGCTGCTCTTCAAACTTGAGAGGCCGCATGGAAAGTGGCAGGAGCTCCGGGCTGGAACCTGGATGGCACGGTTTAGACCCCAGCTCTACCGTGTACTTATCCTGCAGCTCTGGCCACCCACGTTCCTCAGCCTCTGAGTCTGAAGTAGGACGCTGGCACCCACCCCCCCATGACGTTGTGTGTGATAACGTGTGTAGATACCGATCTGAACATACCCAATAATGTTAAGGTTTCCTCTGACCTTTGGAGATTTGGCATTTCCATACAGGGCCCTGGAACTCTTGGTCTTTGGTGACTGTTTGCTAATGTGGGTGCAGTAACTCAAGTGTACATCAAATCAGAGCAAGAGAGACAAAACCTCCTGCTGTATGTACCTACCTGTTGGCATCACTGTCCTGTCCTCCACTGTGTTGCCTTTAAAGTAAACTCTGCTTGTATGAAGAGCATCCCAGAGCAGCAGCCAGTGAGAAGTGGGACCGGTTACCTGTTGAGAGATGGGTGGCCCTGGTGTCCACTCTGAAACAGCCGGCTGTGCGTGGCCCTGTGGCTCTCTGCACGGTAAACCACGCCATAGGGAAGGTGAAACAGGACCAGTCATAGGGCTGAGAAGGCAAGTGTCAGGGAGAGAGTAGAGGGTTCCACCTGCACCCAGTCATACGAGCTCTCTGGCTGCACCATTCAGTTACTGCACAGATGCTGTTCACAGATACCGAAAGATCCATGTTGGATCAGGTGTCCTGATTTGTTTTTTAGAAGATACGGTCTCCCCTAGAAAACCATGCACTGGTTTTGTGTTGTTAAAAAGAACTATACAATACAATGAGCTACCACTACGTGGTTTGGGAAGGAACCTCGTCACAGCCCGAGAACAGATTTTGTTCACAGAATGCGGGAGGTAGGGGCATGCTGCGTGACATGTCGTGGCCTTAGGGCATTCACAGGTGAACCTGTGTGAGCTTTTACTTCTAGGGATGTTTCGAGGCCTGGATCAGATGATGATGTAAATGCTGAGGCGGGTTGCGGAGCAGGGTGTCAGCACATTAGCTTTCAGGTCATCCCTCCCTTGTCACCTTTAACTGGAGTAAAGGATTGGAGAGGGAGGGAATTGGGGTTCCCAGGTCCCTGGAGAAGGCTGCCTACACTCGGGAAGATGTTTTGAGGTCTTGCTGTTGAGCCAGTAAAGAATCTTTATCACCTGGGAAAATGCTGGCAGGGGCAGGGCTGAAGGAGGTTCCCTAGGGCTGCCACGCAAAATGCCACTGGAAAGAACAGAAACGTATTCTCTCACAGTTCCGGAGGCCAGAAGCCCGAGATCAAGGCATCGGCAGTGCCGTGCTGCCTCTGAAACCTGTCAGGGGTCCTTCCCTGCCTCTTCCTGGCCCCTGGTGGTTGGAGGGCAGCCCTCGGTGTTCCTTGCCCTGCAGAAGCGTCACCCCAGTCCTGCTCCTGGACTTGGCCTTCTGCTGTTTGCTTGTCTCTCTCTGTGTCTGAATCTCCCCTTTCTGTACGTACTGGATTAGGGCCCACCTTCACGACCGCATTTTAACTTGATTGCCTCTGTGCAAATCCTGTTTCCAAATAGGGTCACATTCCATGGTAGCGCGGGTTAGGACTTCAGCAGAGCTTTTTGGGGACACAATTCGACCCATAACACCATCTCATCTATAGTAGTAGAACTTCCATCATTGCTGTTTTCCAGAGGGACCCAGCAATGGGGATCTTTTCCCCTGCAGTCTCCTTGACTGAGGAACAGGTCACCAGGAAAACAAGTGCCCATGTGGAGGTTTGGTAACAGCAGAAGAGTTTGGGGCTATACTTGGGGCATGAACCCCGTGGCCTGCTCTGCATTGCTGCCCTCACCTCCATGTACAGTGGGAATGAAGTCAGATGCCCCGTGAGGGAAGCTGTGCCCTCCCTAGGCTCTGTGAACTCAACCAGAATCTCAGACTCGAGCTGGTTAGAAAGATTTTTAATCCAACAACAGGAAGAGATTTTAAAAACTAGTTTTGCTTCACTCGGTGTACACCACATGAGGGAAAAGTCCCAGATTAGGTTTTACTGCATTTTAACCTTAGCAAAGGAATGGAGGATGGGTTCAACAACGCCTGCTCTGATTTCTGATTTTTAAAAAATTCTTATATAGTTTTATCGTTACAATTAATATTTAAGCCTTCAGATTTTCTTTCTTTTTTTTTTTAAACATCTTTATTGGAGTATAATTGCTTTACAGTGGTGTGTTAGTTTCTGCTGTACAACAAAGTGAATCAGCTATATGCATATGTATATCCCCATATCCCCTCCCTCTTGAGCCTCCCTCCCACCCTCCCTGTCCCACCCTTCTAGCTGGTCACAAAGCACCGAGCTGATCTCCCTGTGCTATGCGGCTGCTTCCCACTAGCTATCGATTTCACGTTTGGTAGTGTATACATGTCAGTGCCACTCTCTCACTTCATCCCAGCTTCCCCTTCCCCGCCCCCCATGCCCTCAAGTCCATTCTCTACGTCTGCGTCTTTATTCCTTTCTGATGTTTTGAGGATCCACTCTTTTCCATCCTGAAGCACTTTGGTGGCGGGAGGTACTGGGGCGAGAGGGAGGGAGTGGAGAGGGACAGTAGCCGCCTCTAGTCCTTTGTGGGCACAGCTTACGTTTCTAGAGCGTCTCAAGGGGTGGATGCGGGTGTTCACAGTCTGAGAGCCTGCTTTGGAGTCACTTGAAATGTTACACTTCGTGAAGGAAGGGACATACTGGCCGAATCGAGTTAGATTGCGTCTTTTGGTCATGGCTCTATGAGTATAAGCTGCTAGGGCAGGGGACATATATTCTTCACTGGAGACACATTGGGATGTCCCCTAGCCCATCACAGGATGTGAGCTTCTGGGTGAGGCCAGTAAGCCCATTTTCACCTGAATGCCTTCTACAGCCAGTGTGTTGGTTTTCTTGTTTGGTGTGAAACTTCATTTTAAGACCTTTGTGGGGCTAGCTATCCAAACCCACAGTTTGATTTCTGCGTATCTTAACTTCTGGCACTCCCCTGACACTGTGCATTGGGTGTCTCCTAACAAAACCCACGTACGTGCCAGGAAGCGTTAGGGGTGTGTTAGATGAGTAGGCTCGCCCCTGAATGCTAGCCTGTGTTTGTTACCTGTCAGTAGCCACATTTCCCCTCCATCCTGCCACCCTCTATTAATTCTGTCAATAGAAGAATTATTCCCTCCCCTCCCCACCTTCCTTGACGCCTTCTGTTAAGTTTTATCTGGACCGTGTTGTCCCGTCACCAGTGGAGTGACACAGGGTCTGGGCGTGTTCATCTCGGCCTCTGGTGATGTCTTTGCTCCCCTCCAAAGGCAGAGCCCCTTGCTCTGTCTGCAGATACCTAGCGTGTGTGTAAAATAGAAAAGATTCCTTCTCTGGGGGCAAGTGAGCGGGCCATATCAACCAATGTCAAGGTTGTCCTTATAGTTGGAAAGTTGAACTCTCACAGTAGCTGGATATTCATGCGTTGTAAGAGTTGAAGAGCTGACAGTGTATCCTGGAAATACATTTACTGCAGAACAATGCTATTTCTACTACGGTTGTAAATTGCTTTTCAAAATGCAGAACGTAAAAACTACTGAAGCCGGGGAAGGATAACAAATATGGGGCAGGGGAAAGCTAGAGAGCTCTGCACACCTGAACCCTCGTAGCTTTGGGGGTTTAACTCACGGCCTGATGTGTTCACCCCGGTTTTGTTTTTCAAGAATAACATAAGAAACTTATAAAAGTTCAGGATTAAGTGACTGCGTTATCACCTAGAACATTACTTTTCTTTCTTTTCCAAGTCTCATCAGAGAGGGGCAGGGCTGGGCTGCCTGCAGCCCGCCGACACCTCATTTTTGTGATTGTGCCGCTAACCGAGTTTGCTCTCTGCTCAGAGCGGTTTGAAGTGCTTTAAAATCTACTGCGACTAATCCTCTGTTACTCTTTCAGCTTGAAGTTTTTCAAGCCTGGCCAAGAAGCTGTGAAGTACCAGGGTCCCCGGGATTTTCAGGCCCTGGAAAACTGGATGCTGCAGACACTGAACGAGGAGCCCCCCGTGAGTGCACACGAAGCCGCCCCCTCTTTCTTCCTACATTTTTGGGGTAGTCAAGAGGCCAGTTTAAGTACCATCTTTTTTTTTTTTTTTTTTTTTTTTTTTGCGGTACGCGGGCCTCTCACTGTCGTGGCCTCTCCCGTTGCGGACCACAGGCTCCAGACGCGCAGGCTCAGCGGCCATGGCTCACGGGCCCAGCCGCTCCGTGGCATGTGGGATCCTCCCGGACCGGGGCACGAACCCGCGTCCCCTGCATCGGCAGGCGGACTCTCAACCACTGCGCCACCAGGGAAGCCTTAAGTACCATCTTAAAGCAACTTTTATCATAAGTAAAGGTTCACTTTTCTTTTCTTCTCAGTTTTTCTTTTTACCGTGATAAAATACACACACTATAAAATTTGCCCTGTTAACTTTTTCAGTGTACGATTCAGTGGTATAAATACGTTCAGAACGTGGTGCCGCCGTCACCACCGTCCATGCACAGAAATTTCCCGTCTTCCCGAAAGGAAACCCTGTCCCCGTTAAGCCCTGACTCCCCTCCCCCTCCGGCAGTCACTGGCGCCCAGCGCTCTGTTTTCTGCCTCTATGAATTTGGCTCCTTTAAGTACCTTATGTAAGTGGGAAAAGATGAACTTTTAACAACTTTCTGTAATGGAAAAGTTCAAACAGGCACCAGAGTAGAAAGAAGAGTCTAATGGATGGTGGGCAGGAGTGCAGGGAAGGTGGCCCCGCGTGCCCGCCTGAGCCTCGACAGTGGTTCCCATTCTGTGGGCCTTATTTTTTCTCCCCTGCTTCCCCGCCCCACGTTTGGCTGCACAGTCAGTGTCGTTTGTAAATATTTCAGGATGCAGCCCACAGATGAGGACTTACTCCTTTTTACATACCCTCCGTGCCCCCTTCACATGTAATTCAGCTCGCAGTAATTCCTCAGCACCCGAGATGGACTCGTGGCCACCCAGGGTCAGGGCCAGGCCCCCGCCCTTCCTCCCCCGGGACCTCGCTCCCGCGGGCGGTACCCACGGTGTGAATCTTCCCTTTTCTTCTCAACCCTCAGCCCCACGGCCCTAAGTGGCTTTGCTGATAACAGAATTCAATACCCTTCATACTCTCCATGTCTTAATGGCCTCCCCCCGTGGTAAGGATAATATCAGGAAATTGGGGAAACTGTATGATTTCTGAGATTTTTTTTTTAATTGAAGTATAGTTGATTTACAGTGTTGTGTTACTGAGATATTTAAAATTCAATACCCTTCATACTCTCCATGTCTTAACGGCCTCCCCCGTGGTAAGGATAATATCAGGAAATTGGGGAAACTGTATGATTTCTGAGATTTTTTTTTTAATTGAAGTATAGTTGATTTACAGTGTTGTGTTACTGAGATATTTTTTAAAGACATAGTTACATGTAGAGTGTTGCAAAGAAAAACCTGTAATCCTCCTCCAGCTGATGTTAGGAGCCTTAGTTTTGTCATAAATCACTGCGGTCGTGAGCCCTGCAGTGAGTGTCCCTTCATGGGTGGTGCTTTCGGATCAATGCTGACTGCTCAGGCCCACAGAGGCTGAGCTGTATTTTGACAGGAATAGAAAGATGGCCAGTGTTCCCATGCTGTACGTTTCTGATGAAAATATTAAGAGCATCTGAAGTCTTTGAATGTAATGTCCAGTCCAGCACTGGAGTAAGACCGTGGTATTGCGTCAGGCAGGCGCTCCCTGACCTGAAGGTTGTCTGGGCTCCAGGGCTCTTTTGGGGGCCCTGATGCTGTTGGTGTCATCTTCCAGGGTGTGGTCCTTCAGCTGTCCCCCAGATTCTGTGTAGAGGTCACAGCTAATCGGAAACCCAGCTGCTTCCCAAGTGCTACTTTATCTCACATTTTTAAAAGTTTAGAACCACACGGAGAAGAATGTCGGCATACGGTGTTGAATAAGTGTTGACCAGAGACGTGTCTAATTTTAGGCAACAGGGAAAACCACAAACCTCGCAGAGAGTAAATTTGCATCTTTGTCATGGCAAGAAAGCTGGAGGAGCAGGTGTAACTTTCACATAGGTTTAAACTTCAAGTTTTTTTTTTTTTTTTTTTTTTTTTGTGGAAATGTCCTCTGAGGGGAGGAAGCCAGTTTTTTGTTTTTTTTTTTTTCTTTTTTGCGGTACGCGGGCCTCTCACTGCTGTGGCCTCTCCCGTTGCGGAGCACAGGCTCCGGATGCGCAGGCTCAGCAGCCATGGCTCACGGGCCCAGCCGCTCTGAGGCACGTGGGATCTTCCCAGACCGGGGCACGAACCCGTGTCCCCTGCATCAGCAGGCGGACTCTCAACCACTGCGCCACCAGGGAAGCCCGGAAGCCAGTTTTAAAGGGGAGTTCATGGTCTCCAAAAACATTTAAAGTAAACTTTTCAGCAAAAAGCCAGTCTTCTATGATGACTTCATTCACGAAAGCATCTGCCAGTGTCAGAAAGACTTCATCTCATGAGCCGAACGTCTTTCTGGGGAGCGGAGCCCAAAGCACAGGCTGGGGACGGGGCAGCCAGGCTGAGGCTCACGTAGCCATCCTCAGTGGGGTACCCCGGGGGCGTGGCCACGTGGAACCCACCCCTCCCCACCTGAGACCTCAGTTACCCACTGGCCATATCTTTGTGTCTCAGAGCAGTGGGGATCTCAGATAATTGCTAGAAATGATGACAGGGTGCCTTATTATAGAAAAGTTCAAATATTCAGACTTAATACTGCAAACCGAAATTCTTTTCAATGTGAATTTTGCCTTATAAGCAAAACCTTTTTAAAAACTTCATCTGTATTTATACCTAAATAACTTAATATATACATTTTCATCTTTAAACAGGATAAATTTAGATTTTTTCCTTCCTAGCATTATGGCAGTATAAAAGGAAGTCAAAGAAAAGAAAACCTGCCATTTCTTAAGTTGTACCCCAATTTCTATATTTCCATGTTTCCTTCTGTAATTTTTCCTTAAACAGTCATAATCAAATAAACATGGTTCATTTCGTTAATGATCTTTTTATATAGTTGAATCATCTTTATATTGACCATATTTTATCTCCTGGATTTGCCATAATTCAGCTCTTCTCTGTCCATGGATATTTAGGTTATGTATATTTTTTCTGTCATCAGAAATGCTATGAGGAACATTTTTATCTTTGTAAAGGACGTTTTTCTCTTCTACTTCGGAGTGACTTTTTAGAATATATTCCCAGACATAAAATTGCAAGGCAAAAAATAAAAAAGCAAGACCACTTTTATGGCCCCTGATGAATACTGCCAGATCGCTTTCTTAAGACTCTGTAAGCCCACATTGTCACCAGCCCGGGGAGAGGGGAGGGCGACGGTTCTGTGATACACTGTGGTGTTCCCATAGTGGCCATCCCTACGTGCCGCCGAGGTACATGCTCCTTCGGTGCCATAAATGGACATTTTACTACTGCAGCCCTTTGAACATCTTATACGGGGTGACATGTAGTCTTTTGTTTCATGTTATTGGAACTTAACTGACTGTTCACTTAGCCATCACTCTTGGGCATCCTTTTGTCTGGGTACTTAGCACTTTGAAAGTTTTGTCAAGCCAGCAGTGGAAAAGAAAACTTCATGGTGCTTTACTGCTCAGCCTTGAGCTGTCAGCACTTTGAAAGCTTTTAAAGACTTAACTTAGATATTCTTTTTAATAGAAATACGAACCACTAGATAAAAACTGAGTAATAAACACCCACGTGTCTATAGCACAGTGGGGATTCAGTGGTCTTCACCTCTGCTTGCAGGCCGTGGCTGTGTCGGCCTAGACAATTGAGACATTTCGAATGGTGTGGTAGAGTGGTTAGTAGTTAGTTGTCACACTGGTGTCTGCCAGGTACTGGAGAAATGCCACTTCTTGTCCGTTCACTGTGTGTTTCTGTCCCAAACTTAGCCCCATGAACTATATTCTTGCTAAAAGTGCAGCCCATGTTTGCCCTGTGGTTTTCTCTTTGCTGCCTTCCGTCCACCTGAATCTTCTTTCTCGTCACCTTTTCTCTTTTATCAGCCCTTCAGAGTTTTACCTTCCTTCACAGGTTTTATGTTTGTATAGATAAAGGATGGCCAGGCCCTCCTGTCCTCTGATGGTTTCCTGTTCCCCGTTGTGTCCCTTTTGCTCCCTCTGTGTTTTTGGGTGCTGCTTCCTTCTGTATTCTACAAGACGTCTCAGGTCATGTTTCAAATGATGGGACAGGGTGCTGGTTTGGGGTGGCCTATCCTTCAGTTTGTCTGCTCTGTTGGGTAGGGTTTGGGGACAGCAAAGGACGGGTTCGGGCAGGGAGGCCATCACCCAGCTGCCTGGAGCATCGGTCCTCGAGCATCTGCCAAGGGTGACAAAGTCGCTTCTTTGCCCGGGGCGCCACCTCAACACAGCAGTGTCCCTCGAAGCCTCGAGGTGGCAGGGGAGGGAGGAGAGCATAGAAGGTTCCAGACAGAAGCCTCCACAGGCTCCCCTGGGTCTTCACACACACACCCAGTGACCCTTGTTCCGTCTCTTCCCATCAGACGCCGGAGCCCGAGGTGGAGCCACCCCGAGCCCCCGAGCTCAAGCAGGGCCTGTACGAGCTCTCGGCCGGCAACTTTGACCTGCACGTGGCACAAGGTAGGCGGGCGGGTGCACCGGGTCTGCACCTCTGGGCACCCCTGCCCGGGCCGTCCTCCTGGGGGGGCCTGGCTTTTCCTCTTGCTGCTTGAGGGCTGGTGGGTCGCAGCATGGGTGGCACTTGTCATGAGCTTCTCTCCCCCAACCCCGATGACATCAGTGTTTAATGCTCTTCCTCTCGGAGATGATTTCTCCTTTTGTCTCTGTCCTTAGGGAAGGGCCAGTTCTAATACTAAGCTAAAGCCTCAGGTGTGGAAAGCTCACTGATGGTGAGTGGGTGCACTTACTTGTGTACTGGCTGGACCGTGCGTCCTTGGATAAGAATGTTTGTCTATGTTAATGTTAATCATATGCTTACTGACCTGAGGCAGAAACAAAGGTTTCTCTTACCTGTTCAAACCAGAATTTATTGGGACCTTTATACCACACGAATCGAATCAGCGTAGGTGTTCGTTACACTTAAAATAGTTTTCGATACCGAATGTCATTTCTTGAAAATAGTCTCCTAAATGTCAGAATGACCTGAGTACGATTTCTAACGTTAACGACGTGTAAGGCCTTTCTTCACACGTTCGGAAGTGTTGGCTCAGCAGTGAAAGGCTTGAAAGTGCGTTCAGCCTCCTTGCTGACCTGCCCTCTCAGATGCTGCCATGGAGAGAAATCCTCCTGGGAGACGGGGTTGGAAACGCTCTTAAGAGGGCTTAAAATTGTGTCCGGCCCTGAAGCTTCCTGCTTGCTGGTAGTTGAAATACATCCCATTTAAGGTCTGACATCGCTTGTGGTGATGCTTTCAGCCGTTTTTAATGAAAGGTGGCTAGTTAATTGGTACAGATGCTCTGACAGGGTTTCTGTCCTAAGGGGAGTCGCTTTAATTTGAGACGGGCTTGGGCTCCCTGCAGCATGCGCTCCCGGGGCCACCCCGTGACAGACCACCGTCCGAAGCCCAGCCCTGACACCCCCCTACCCCCGAGCAGGTCGCCCACCGAGGGGCCGTGTGCCTGCACGCCGTGGTCTCGTGCTGCTGATGTGAGGGTCTCTCCTCGGAGAGCGGTGCAGCCCCGCCCCGACTCAGCTGCCGGGCCTCCTGTCTCCGCCTCACAGCACAAAGTAGCGACACACCTGTCTGGAGACGTGGTTTCAGCCCTGCAGATCAGCTGCTCATGTATATTTAAAATGCTTTTATTTAAATTTCTTAACTGGAGTATAGTGGATTTACAGTATTGATTTTGAAGCAAGTTTTTTTCCCCATTTCCCTCGAACGCATCATTGCCGCGGTGACAAGATGCCGCGGTGAGCGTTGCCATGGCAAAGTCCGACTCTGAGCCTGAGTCACACATCAGCGTCCGTTGGTTGGTTCTCTCCTTGGCCACAGCCTGATTTCGGTTTGGTCTCAGCCTGATGCCGTTTTGGCCCTAGGCTGGTCAAGGTAGAAGAGCCTAGGCGAAAGTTTTCAGTGCCTAAATCATGGTGTTGTGAGGCTTGTTTTTTTCCTAGCCAAGGGGAGTGATATTCAGTCTTTTTAGATCTTCTATCTTATTGTGAAATAAGACCCAGATACAGAAAACAATGTAGGGTGTAGTGAATGGCCATAGAGCGGTCACCCGGCTCAAGACAGAAAACTGCTCGCTTCCTGCGCCCCGCCCCCCGAAAGGCACTGCCCTGGCTGTAGGGAAGCCGTCACCTGCTTCATGGTGTGGAGTGCGGTCGCCCCGGTGTCTCTGTGCCCTGTGCGTTGGCCGTTGAATCTAGGGACTTCATCACTTTCTGTTTGATGTCTTCGGGGGTGTGAGCAACACTGCGTAGCTGGGAAGTCTCTCTGTGACGTCAGTGGCCTCGTCCGTCACCGCCTAGAGCCGTAACTCACGAGGGATGCAAAGCCTGCTGCTGTAATTCAAGCATCCCTTCTTCATTTTTATAGCAGGAGACACTTGCCCTCGTTTATCACTTGGTTATCCAGCAGTGCAGTTCACGTGGGAAAGACAGGCTAAGTGCCTGATTCTTTCCCTTTATCGCCCGTTTTCCGAATAATGAGTTGGGTCCCTGTTGTCCTCCAAAGATGACAGATTGGTTTTTAAGGATCGTTATGAACTCATGGGTAGAGACATATTTGATGGGGAGTCACTTTTTACCAGTTCAAGGGTTCATGCTGAACTGAGCTTTGCAGGAGGACAAAGATGAGACGCTTCCCCTCACCCTCTAGTTGGGTGGGTGTAACTCACACTCCCTCTCCCCTCCCCCGCCTTCCTCCCCCACCCCCGAAGGAGACCACTTTATCAAGTTCTTCGCCCCATGGTGTGGTCACTGCAAAGCTCTGGCTCCGACCTGGGAGCAGCTGGCTCTGGGCCTTGAACATTCCGAAACCGTCAAGATTGGCAAGGTAAGTGAAAGCCCTTATTAAACCGGAAATAGACCGCCTTTGGCTGGATTAATTAGCTGAGTAGCCCGTTATTCATTCTGTGCACAAAGTCGCAAACTTGATTTATTAATTCCATTTAGCATGCCACTTGATAATTCATTTCACCTTCACAGATGGCAGCCGGGTTTCGAGTGTGCTGGCTTTTCCACAGTCTAGAGATAAATTATGGCTTTGGCTCCTTTGTTTATTTTGAAGCAATGGCCAATTCTGAATTGGCAGCCCCAGAGCCCTTTCTGCAAAGATATGGGGCAGAGCCTTAGAGAACATTCACTGGACGTACTTGGAGACCATCCACAGTCGAAATCACCCAAGAGCTCTTTCCTAAAAGGACCTTGGGCTCTGTGCTCACACCCTGTGTGCAGCCTGCGTGCAGAAGACCCGCCCGTGGGGAGCCCTGGCTTTTGCCCTGCTGCCAGGAATTCTTTCCCACTTTACGTAGGGAAGCCAGAAGTGAAGCCTTGACAACTGGGTTTTCGGGAAATATCTAGAGCAGCTTCCGGGCCTTCAAGCACTTTTAATCCGTCCATCCTCCAGCACCTACCAGACACCCTGCCTGAATTGCTTTTATAAAAATCTCATTTTCTACCTTGCCGGGGGCTGATTTGTGTACAGGAGTAACGCTGCGTGTTCAGGAAGTGTAGCTAATAAGGTGATGTGCCCAGCACAGTGAGATGGCCAAAAGCATAAACGTGGGATTCGGACAGACCTGGCCGGCCACCCTTGAGCAGCTTCTCCACACCTCAGTCTCCCCCTTCGCAAAACCGAGACGAGATCTGACTGGGGCGGTGGTAAGGGTGACGGTAAAATGCTGAGCACGACGCTGGGCACAGAGCAGATGCCTAGGAAATTGTAATGGTTGTGAAGTTTTCACTGTTGCATGTTAAACACTTGACGTCTTTTCAGTTTTATCTTTATTATATTCCAAATACTCCTATTTAAAACACCTGCACCTGAGAATACATTTCTGAGCTAGCTTTGTGACTGGCGTGGGTCTCTGTCCACGACAGCTGGCCGTCCCCTTCTCCAGATGTCAGGCTAGGCTCCCTCTCTCCATCTGCTGACCTGCTCCCCCAAAACTGGCATTTTTGAGTGAAAAGAAATCACGTCTCTAAATCCCATCACTCTGCTCCCTAAGCTCAGGTGTATTTTGGGGTAAAGTCTCTCCAAAAGCTGAAACTTGCTGGCAGAGATGCTACAGATGGGGAGTTTTAGAAATTTTCTTTCTTTGAAAAAGTACTGAGTGTCCAAGAGCCCATTTACCAGCAAGGCTCGCGGAGAAACTGACTGGGCGCGTGATCTGTATTTCTAGGTTGACTGCACACAGCACCATGAACTCTGTTCAGGAAACCAGGTCCGAGGTTATCCTGCTCTCCTCTGGTTCCGAGACGGTAAAAAGGTACGTCTTCAGGTCTTAGTGTTGAGACAAGATGTGTGTCTTAACCACGGCTGAACAGTCGAGTGGTTTAACAGGGGTGGCGCGTTGCCAGCACAGATTGTTTGGGCACTGGTTTAAAGGAATACGCATCACAGAGCGAGAATGTCTTTCTCTTTGTTGGTAAGGCCTGGCGGGTTGACAGAAACCATCAGGCGTTATGCACTCCCGAAGCAGCTCAGCTGGCTCAGGTTAACTCTAGAATAAGCCGGATCGACGGTCCTAGGGTAACTGCTCTGATTACGACCTTTGAGAGGGGTCAGCGCTCGCTCTTGGTAAGGCTCTTAAATGCTGGCTTCGTCCCTGGCCGCTGGGCAGCGCCCAGACTTTGGAAACGCTTAGCTCTGCAGAAGGAAGGCGCTGTAAAGTTCTTTGCCCAGAGCCAGACTGCGGTTGATCATCTATGCCTTGCCTTCACCTTTGAGCAGCAGACACCACAGAGCCGGGACACCCAGACAGAGACGTCCGATGGGGGCGGGTCACGCGTGGGCAGGTGGAGGGTTGAGGATTCACAGCCCTGACGTGTCTTTGTGTCGCCTGTGTCCCGGACAGGTTGATCAGTACAAGGGGAAGCGGGATCTGGAGTCGCTGAGGGAGTACGTGGCATCGCAGCTCCAGAACACGGAGAGGGGCGCCCCGGAGCCCATCCAGCCCTCGGAGGCCCCCGCGCTGGCCACTGAGCCCGCGGCCGACCAGGTGGGTGCACGGTCAGCTCCCGCCTCCAAGCGACAGTGCAGGCACAGCACGTGGTCGGTCATTCACCTGGTGGGCTGGGGTCCACTCTTCAACACAGCGTTTTCTTGAACTCCTTTCACATGCTTGTTAGGGGGTCAGCGTAGACAGAGCTTCCCTTTAAAGAACCTGGAGTGGGTGTGAGACAAAGGATCCTGTGAGCATTTGGTGTCAGCATTTCTGGACAGTTCTTCCCTTTGATTCAGCACTCACTAACTTGAAGGTATTTGCTGTGAAAGCTGGGCTGTTGCCTCTTGGGCCCGTTCTGCTCGTTTCCATAACTTGCTGCAGTCAAGGTGGTAAAGGCCCCTGAGAGAGCTGCAGCAGAAAGGCTCTGCGCGTTGGAATGTCAGAGGCAGATCGCTGTAGGCTATTTCATTTGTCCAGACGATCGCTGACTTATCGAGGTGTCCTCTTCATATATTCAGAGCGTAAGGTTTCACGTTCGTTCGTTCTGCGTTTATCAAGCCCTGTCGCGTTCCAGCCACTGTCCTAGGCCGCCAGGACACAAAGCGAATAAGGTCGTTTTCCGCTTGTGGAGAGTGGCGGGTGGGAAGGGGGAGACACGCGAAGACGTCGGTGCTGCGACGCAGGCGGGAAGGCAGGGAGCGCCACCCCACGGGTGAGTCGGCGTCGGCCGGAGAGCCGTGGGGAAGGCCGCCTGGCGGCGCGTCAGCCGGCAGGAGTGAAGAGGGCGCGAGGAGGCCGAGGGCACCGTGCGGGACGCAGAGGGAGCCGGCGGCTGGCCCCCGGAGGGCCTTGTCCGCCAGCCGCAGATCACAGGTCTGCGGGGAGCCAGTGGAGGGCTTGGAGCCGACGTGGACTTTAAGAAAGCCGGCTGGC
Source organism: Neophocaena asiaeorientalis asiaeorientalis (assembly GCF_003031525.2). NCBI lineage: Eukaryota > Metazoa > Chordata > Mammalia > Artiodactyla > Phocoenidae > Neophocaena > Neophocaena asiaeorientalis. The sequence goes on from NW_020171817.1 coordinate 65,782, forward strand.
TGCAGCCTGTGTGGACGAGACGGAAACCGCTCTATCTGGAGACGAAGGATGCGGGGACGGTGGGCAGGGGCGTCCAGCTCCCCCTGCACAGTCGGGATGGGGGAGGGGCGGCAGGGAGAGACGGGCTGGCGGCGCCGGGTGGGAGGGAGGCGATGGGTCCCTATTCAAGGTGTTGCTTCCAGGGCTGTGGCGGTCTGCACGTGGCGACAGGTAAGAGTCCGGAGCTTAAGCCGGATGCCTGTCTAGACGAGGAGGTTCCCGCATCCGCTCCTGTAGGTAGAAACGGATGCTGAAGCCGTGGGTGAAGATGAGATTATTCGGGGAGTCAAAATAGTGTTTTCCCGGGAAAGCAGTGCTCGGATTTCCCAGCCGAGAACCATACATAAGGCCTGTTTGTCTGTCAGTGTACTTCCAAAGCCGAATGCTTGTGTTGCCGCCTCGGTTCACACAACTGCACTCCACAGCACGCCAGGTTCTTACCCGGGATGGCGGGCAGGGCGGCCCTGGTCCTGGGGAGGACGCCCCCCTGGTGACTGTCCAGCCTCAGCATGTACAGGAGCGATCGTGACTCGCTGGGGCTGTCACGCCCGGGGCCCGGGGATCAGGCTTGGAGAGCCGGCAGCCGCCGGCCCCATCCTCCCAGGGTGGGGCTGTGATGGCGCCTCCGCCCCCCAGGCCCAGCCCCTAGTGGGACGCTTGTAGGTTGGGGACCGCGTGGGTGTTAGTTAAAAGTGGAAGTTTTGGTTTAAGAAGTAAACGAACGATTTCGTAGTTAAGGGACCACGCGTCAAGGGAGCGTGTGTCGTGGTTGTAAAGGTCACCCCACATCGAGTATAATTATATACTGTGGGTGTTTTTGTCAAACCCAGAAGGGTTTCTATTTATAATGAGGCTTTCCACCACTAAGTGGGTCTTTCAGTGAGTGTGGTGTCATGTTTCTGGACATAAAGATGGCAGCGTCTGGAGGGCCCCCTCAGTGCCCCTGCGTCCTGGTCACAGACACATGGTACTTGGTGCTGGACTCGAGTGGGGCAGCCCTGGTACACTTTGCCACGTGATACATCATCCGTATTCTTTTTATTTATTTATTTATTTATTTGGCTGCATCGGGTCTTCGTTGAGGCACGCAGGATCTTCGGTTACGGCACGCGGGCTCAGTAGTTGTGTTGCGCGGGCTCTGGAGCGCGTGGCCTTAGTTGCCCCGCAGCGTGTGGGATCTTAGTTCCCCGCCCAGGGCTCGAACCCACGTTCCCCTGAAGCGGAAGGAGGATTCTTAGCCACTGGACCACCAGGAAAGTCCCCATCATCCATATTCTCACGAGAGGATCACAGATCCGTTTTTGGAGGAAAACACATAGACATAATCCTGTGAAGAGCCTCCAAGATAGAATCGCTTTAAAGCAGACTGCCGTGTGGCACCTTTGCCCTGAATTCTCCAGCCTGAGTTCAAATGAGCAGTTTTCACATTTACTTTGAATTTAAAAGTGGAAAGCAGCCTGTTGTCTGTAAAAGCACATACTGCCTATGCTTGTGTAACTAAGGTCCTTCTATCACATAGAGAAGATAATTATGAATCTGTAGGATGAGAGCGATAGAGTCGGCGGGGAAAGCAGTGTGTACAGACTTCAGGGAGGCCGGTCAGTGTCCGAGGCTCCAAGCCCGGGAGGCGCATGCTTGGGCCCTGCCCACCCAGAGCCCTGGAGACAGCGGCTGCACCTGACCCTGCCTGGGCTGGCTGGGGGCAGAACGCTGGACGTGTCCTGTCCCCTCCACGCCGCATCTCCTGGGCTCAGGACCGTGGGACCGGTGATGATGAGTCACCGCCCTTTTGTGGAGCTTGTGAAAAGTGAGCTGTGTAGGTATTTGTGTGTGGCCTCGGAGCACACATCACAGCATTTTAAAAGATGACGGACTTGTATTTCCGTGATCCCAAAGCATGATCCCCGCTCTGCTCTGCGTGGTGTATTTGAATTGTGGCTTTTCCCTCCCCCAAGGGCACTGTGTTGGCACTGACGGAAAGTAACTTCGATGACACCATCGCAGAAGGCATAACCTTCGTCAAGTTTTATGCCCCATGGTAAGTAGCTGCCGAATTAGAAACGTTGTCCTGTGTGCTTGAGTCACACCCTATTTTTCAGGCCATAGGCCAACCCTCCGGACTCAGTGTTGGGCGGATACTACCTTTACTTGTAGTGATGCTATAGGGAAAAAGGAAACGTCATTATATGTGTTAAAGTTTGGTGGTAATTCATAAAGTTATGGAGAATGAGGTTAATTTAAAGCTCAGTCTGCCCTGGAAAAAACAAAAATGGAGACTATTACCATGGCCATATAACACATGGAGACAACTTATCGTGGCCATATAACACTGAAGTTTTGTGGGATCTGGGCACTTTGCCAAATAGATGGCTTTTGGGGTTGAAAACACCATGAACGTCATGAGGTATTAATAGCTCTGCCCCTTAGTCTCTCTGGATGTTGTAGAGAAATCGAGTAGAGCTCAGCTTTCCGTTACAGCCATGCAGTCTGTCAGTCACCTGACCTTCCTGGCCCGTGGCCCTCGGGGACCAGAGCAGAGACGGGCTGCTCGGGGCCCGAGACCACGGCAACCGCAGTCGGTGGGAAGACAATAGGTTCCAGGATGTGCCGTGAACCACTGCGGCTTTGGATGCCCTTTAAATCCTTTGAACCCACTTTCCTCAGCTGTAAAACGGGGAGAACGCTTTGTCTTGAAACAACCCATTTGGAAAAATAGTGTTGAGGAGAGAGAGACCCTGTTTCTGAACACAAACACACACGTGCCATTTTCGCTTCTCACTTTGTTTCATTGCGCGTATCCGTGAGAATCAGTAACGGCAGAGATAAAAAAGTTAACGAGTGACCTGTACGACTTGCGCAGGTTTTATTCTTAAAGAGTAGAATCACTAGTAAATAATGCCTTTAAAACTGTCATGTATGTTCTAGTTTTTTTAAAAAAAAAAAAAACCCTAAAGCTGTACAGATCACGTATAAGGACAGAAGAGCCCCTTTCATCGAAGGGGAGCAGGTCATAGAGGGGAAGATGGTCAGGAAGGGGGTATAGTAACAGGTGGAAGGAGAGTTTGAGCCAAACTTAGTGGCCTCAGTGCTCACACCACATCCCGGAAGCTTCAGGGAAGCTTTGAAGTTCTTTTGAACATTTAAGACCATAAGAAATATGATCTGCTTTTGGCATTCAGGTGATTTTTTAAAACGCCCACAGTTGACCGCATCGTAGAGATGGTTGCAAAGCTGAAGCTGTTTGCAGACCGTCTTGTTGCTGTCAGTCAGGGTATCCGAAAGCCTGCTCTGGCTTGGGTTTGAATTCCGTGTTCAGGATGGGAGAGGAACTGCTTCCTACAGAAGAAACAGGCTGGGCAGCGAGGTGCAGGCGAGTGAGCTTGACGGGACCTCAACAAAGCTGTTGCTGTTCTGTCCCCAGGTGTGGGCATTGTAAGAACCTGGCTCCTACCTGGGAGGAACTCTCTAAAAAGGAATTCCCTGGCTTGGCGGAGGTCAAGATCGCCGAGTTGGACTGCACTGCGGAACGGAACATCTGCAGCAAGTACTCGGTGGGTCCACATGGATGGAAACTCATGGGGACAGAACTGGGGGCGGATCCCAAGTGGAGCTGTAATTTGGTATTGTGGACTCAACCAAGATAACTCATCCTCTCGACAAAGAGTTTTTTGTGTCCTTTGGGGATTTTTTTTCCCATTTGAGAAGCAAAAGAGCTGCTCTCTCAAAGGAAAGGCTGTCTTCTGTGAGTGCACACAGTTCAGAGGGGGTTTTCAGGCCTTGCCACCTGGGCGAAAGGCTGGCAGTACCTGAGACTCTGAGCTTGAGGGCAGGGCGCCACCTGCGCGGCCATTCTCATTGGCTAAACGGTCAGCTGGCTCGTAGCCTTCGTCGCACACACAGACACAAGGCAGTGCTCAGTGCAGAAAGTATCTGATCCTACACTTCCCCGAGAGGGCCGCACCGATGGGCCAGGCTTGGCTTCTTTATGTAACTGTTGCCTTCTTTCCAAGCTGTTGGCGCCGTCGAATAGCCCAGAAGATTTGCAATTTATATTTTTCCATTTGTGGTGTTTTTCTTAAAACATTTTTGAGGCCTCTGGAGTTTATTAGAATAGATGTATGTAGCACAGACGTCGTCTACTTAGTAGAAGATGCCAGTCATTTTTTATTTTTTTGGTGCTTTAGAGAAAGGTGAGCTGTGCTGACAAGTGTGCATCCTTGAGGCTCCTCCCTGGTGTCGCCAGGGAGCTTGTGGGAAATGCAGCCTCAGGCCCCCTCCAGCCACACCAGCTCCCCAGGCGAGACTCCACTCTAGGGTGAAGTCACTCCTTGTTGCTAATCTTGAAAGTAGGTTTGGGTTGGAAAGTGAATAAAGAGCCCCAAGGCTCTGCTTTCTGAACTCTTAGGTACTTTTTTTGATGGTCTGTACGTTCTGAAAATTTAACTATAGACTTCCCTGGGCACGACTCTTATTTAAGAAGCAACTTTGTGTTGGTTTTCAATTTTTTTTTTTTTTTAAGGTACGAGGTTATCCCACATTGCTGCTTTTCCGCGGAGGCAAAAAAGTCAGCGAGCATAGCGGGGGCCGAGACCTGGATTCCTTGCACCACTTTGTCCTGCGCCAGGCGAAGGATGAACTGTGAGCTCGGCTGGAAGCTGTCTCCTGCCTGGCCCTGGGCAGGAGCTCAGTCCTGCGGCCGCTGCCCGGTCCCTCGCGGTGGTGACTCAGAGATCCGAACGCACTAAACTTGTGCTATCTTCTCCATGTGTGTGTTTTTTAAGCCAACACACTCCACAGATTCTTTCTTAGGTTTCTCTTAAGTACATGTGTAACTCATGATCCCTTTGCAAACTAAATATTTTCAGTGGCAAGCTACCATCCATCCCCTTTAACCTTCTCTCGGTGAAATCTAAATGGTTTCCTTTGAGACTAAAATAGAGTCAAGGAAATTCCAATTGCCAGACTGTTTTTGGCTTTGGAGTTATTTTGGTGAAAGCAGCATCCGATGCAAAGCTTTTGAACCGTCCGCGCACAAGTTCTGGAAAGGTGGCCTTGCCTCGTGGCGGTATTGCGTTGCTCTGATCTGAAGGTCCCAGTTGACTTAATAACGTCGTTGGTCCGTACCTTGGAGCGGATTTAAAACACAAAACCAACCCCGTCGCCTCTGGAAGAGCCACTTTCCCAGCCCCTCCTGGATCTTCTGTCTCTGTTGATACCTCTCTCACGGGGAGTGGTGAGCCGTAATGAAAACGGTGGTACTCCTGACGCACACCTGAGTAAGGTAATGCTGATGCCGTAGTCTTGTGTGTTGATACTTGACCAATCGCTTATTACTGTTCAAGGGATACTTCTGTCCCTCCTGAGTGAGAGATTTCATTAGTTAACATGAAGCCAGAGTCCACGTGAACTTGAAGGTTCGATGGCTCACGTGGAAAGTTCCACAAGGCTTGTCCCGACTAGTCTGTTAACTCCTAGGAAGATTCTGCTTGGCTTGGCCATCTGGGGCAGGAGCCTTCCCAGGTCTGCGTATCAGGGACCGAGGAAGCCCTGCAGCCCCACAATGGAGCCCTAGCCAGAAGCAGCTTTGGACTCAGCAGTCCTCTTAGAGGCCGCGTCCTGTGCTGCGTCTGCCTTCGAGGAGGTCAGTCTTCTACTGTAAGAAGAGTGGGATTAACTTGACCTCAAGATCAAAGAAGGAGAGAGGCAGGGCCGAAGTAGGCCACCGTACCGGCGTCCGCATAACCCACGCCGTCCTGGTTGATACGGAGCACGTTTACCCTCACCCTTGGAAGTCCGCAGCCGTAGGACGAGGCTCCCTCAAGGCATGTGCCCGTAGGTTCTTCGCCATCATAACACTCGTCACCCCACCGCCCACGCTCAGGACATGTGGCCACTTGGCACAAAGTACCTGGTGGTCAGGACCTTAGAAACAAGACCCCGTCCGCCGACAACAACAGGATCCCGGCCAGCCTCTGCCTTAAAGAAAATCTTTATTAATCAATCATGTATGGTTCACAGATGTTCTTTAAAAAAGACCCCAACTTTCTAGAGAAGCAGTCCTCATGAGTGGATTCATCTTTGCCTCATGAGTCTTGCTTTAAAAAATCAAAGTGGTACAATTTGTTTACACTATGATACTTTCTAAATAAACTCTTTAAAAAAGTCTGGTCTTTCCTTAAATGTTACAGCGAAACATATAAAATAGACAATAAATTATAGTTTATATTTACAAAAAAGCTGTAAGTGCAGTTATAGATCATAAATGTGTTATTTAATCAGTTTAGTATGAAATTGGTTTCCGAGTACATGATCGTGAAAGAGACATTTAAAAAATATTCTCAGGCTTAAGCTGAGTCTTACTTTCTACAGGAGAAAACCGTGATTTCGGTTCCTAAACCGCATACCCATCCTAATCTCTTCCTAAGGCTAGGTGCCCCTCCTCAGCTCGTCGCCTGTGCTGGTCTAACCCCAAGATGCGGGACGCTGTCCAGTGGCAAGGAACTGTTTTACCGACACAGATGAGGGCTGACATTCCTGACGTAAACGTGCTTTTTCAAAGAGCCGTCCCTCAGGGGAAGAGGTGTGGGCGTGTAGCTCGGTTAAAATGATGGCTTTAAAAAGACTTCTCATCCCCGGAGCCTCGCCTCAAAGTGGGATCACTTTAGTCTCTGTTTTTGGTCCTAGCAAAGAAAAACAGCAAATGCT
>NW_020171817.1:72570-86374 GCF_003031525.2 Neophocaena asiaeorientalis asiaeorientalis
GGAAATGATATGGTTGAACTGAAATAAGGATATTTTCATATGGACAGAACGCCCGCACAAACGTGTAACAGCACGACTGAGACAAAAGGCACTTGCGGGCTGCCCGGCTCCCTCCCGGGCTGTTGATCCCACGTGAGAAACCGACCTCCCTGGGATGAGAGCTCAACAGAGACGTCCTTCCCCCGTTCCCGTGACCTGCAAAATCTACTTTTAAGATGATCTTCCCTATTTACTTACTAAAACCACAAAGAGCTTGATCTAAAGCAAGATAGTTTGGGTGGGTTTGGGGGGGCAGAGGGGAACCTTCAAAGTTAGGTTTCTTCAGTCACCGGACTTCATGCTACAGACACTCAAACTCAGCTTCCTAGAGACCGACAACTACTCACGACATTTACTACGTGAGCAGGTTACGGACGAGGTCCTTTAAGATGTCTGTTAGGGCGGAAAGGCAGCAGCCAGCACGAGATGGTGTCGGCGTCTTATCCCCGCTTTCTCGGTGCTTCCGGGTGCCTTTTAAGGCAGATGTGATGCAGGAGTCCAAGGCAGTGCGTGTGTCCCCAGCAGCTCGTCCCGAGTCAGTGGCACCCACAAGCTCTGACGACCATATTCCTGTATTTCTTCAGGATGACGTTGGAGTTGTCATCAAAGTACAGCACAGAGATGGCATTCAGTTTCGTTGGCGCACAGCACGGTTTGGGGACGTACTCGGGATTCATAAGGTGAACCTGTTTCAAACACAGAAGGAGGGGAGGTGTCGTTAGGAACCATACCTGGCCCGGGCCTACTCCCCAGTCACGTGGAGCGGCCAGCGCTCACCAGGGTCTGCACGATGGCGTGGTTGGTGGCGTTCATGTGTGCGTTGAGAGGGAAGGAGCATTCTCCATCACAGTAGTTGGCAGCGTAACCCTTGGGTGCAATGATCCAGTCCTGCAACAGAGAGAGTGATGTACACACACACACACACATCACCTGTGCCCTCAGGAACCCTGCGAGAAGCTGTCACTCACGTGGGGCAGCTAAGGAGACAGACACAGCAGGTCGAGGTCACACTCGAGGGGCAAAGCGAGGCTGTGAACCCGGTCAGTCAGACTCTGGAGCCCTCGCTCCTTCCACAGGCCCGCAAGGCCCTGACCTGCTCCTGGCCCGCCTAGGCCTGGAGGCCTGCAGGGGGCTGGCTCCATGAACTTGGACCAAAGGAGCCTCTCCAGGAGCCCGGGTACTCCGTCACCGCAATGCCACCGCACATGGGAACGATCTTCCATCACTGGACGCCTAGAATTTGCGTCTTATTAACTAGCAGTGGCCTTCGGGAGGGAGGCAGAGCATCGGTGTGCTTCTAGTCTGGGCGAACTGGCATGTGGCCCTTGGAGAAGTTAACTGTTAGATGCTCTTCCAGCCCCTTCTCAAAGCACAGTGAACTCCTGTTTAAATGCCCAAAGCAATACAGGCCCTGTGGACCCTGAGAGCATGAGAGAAGAGCACTGGGAAATGGGCCACTGATCTGGAGGGACAGGGTGCCTGTGCACGTGGAAAGGAGCCGGGGGGCTTCATGCACGAGTGGGCGGGCCTTTTGCCACCCCACTCCAAGACCTGGGCATCTGGAAGGGCTCCTAAGTACCTTCACGGGAGGAACCTTCTCAGCCCTCAAGTTCAAGGTCTTTGAGGATGGCTGCTGCCTCTAAGATGAGAAGAGACTGCGGAGAGAGGGCCCTCGTCCCCCTTGCTGTCCAGAGCACTCACCTGCCAGCCCAGGTCCTGGAAGCTCACGTAGAGCTCGTGCTTCCTGCAGGCTGTTTTCAGTTCACTGCTGTTGTAATCTGTTGGAGATCAGAAGATGCAACAGTTAACTGATTCATTCTTCGCTTACAAACTTACCCGGACAGTTAACCACGGGCCAGCCGTGCACAAGGCCCCCGCTAGACACAGCTGGGGCGCCCACAGTTCTGCAGCCTCCTCCCAGCTGCTCGGGTGTTTGACTTACTCCGTCTCGTCCACTCTGGGGTCACTGCCGGGCACACTGGCACACAACACGTCATCACTGGCCTGAATGGACTCCTTTCAAGCAACATGTTTGTCGTGATCCCCTGTTGGACCAAGATGCCCCAAACACCCCGGGGCCCTGACTTGGAGGACATCGTATTCACAGGCAAGACACACCAGGCAGGTTCCGCTCGCTTTCTAAAACCGGGACTGTCCTGAAGCTGCGCAGGGGCCGGGAGGACAGCTGCTGGGCCAGGAGAACCTCCTGAAGGGGGCACCCTGGAGCCAGGCCTGCCTGGGAGGCCGGGAGTGGGGACGGAGTGGGGCTGAAGTGCGCGCACCTGCTCTGTGTGTCAGGACCTGCTAGCCTGGCTTCATTAACCGACCGCTGGCAGGAGGACAAGGGTGCCCTGACTCATCTAGGCCAGACGGAGCAGCTTCTGTGTGACGCGCCCCCTGCGAGGTGCCACGGGAAACACGAGGATCCGTTAGGCAAGGCTTCTGGCCTCCAGCGACTCGGGGAACGGACGGGGTGCCGTGAGACGTGCGGAGCTCACGCCAGTACAAAACAGAATCTGAACGCCATGCACAGGGGCTGGAGAGAAACCCCACCGGGAGTTCAGAGAAGGGACAGTTAAAGAGGGAGAGAGAGAGGAAGAGAGAGCAGTTCTGGTGGAATGAAGTTAAGGACACGTGAAGAGCTACCCAAACCATGGAATTTCCTGTGTGATAATCCAGCTCCTAGTGGGGCCCCGGAGAGCTCAGGATGGGGCTGCTGACCAGAAAGACCACCACGTGATCAGAGGTTGGGACGCGGGCCAGCCTGACCTCCAGGGAAGGGGGGAGGACTGGAGATGGAGTTCAAGTTGTGAGGCCCGCGTGACAACTCTGGACACGGGGCTCGGGGGAGCCTGGGGTTGTTGGGTGAGCATGTCCGTGTGCGGGGAGAGCGGCCCGCTGGGTCCTCTGGGGAGAGGGCTGCCCCTCCTCTGTGTCCTTTCTAATCCAGCTGGAGTCCCAAGTGGGGCACTTTCCTGCGTCCTGTGAGTTGCTCCAGTGAATCAGACCCGGGAGGGGGCGTTGCGGGAACCCCTGAATCTCACCGAGTGGGACAGAACCGCAGGTGGCATCCGCAGGGGGCCAAGCCGTTGACCTGGTGGCATCTGTGCTCCCCCCAGGCCGTCAGGATCAGGACGGAACTGGGCTGTAGGACCCCCAGTGGGCGTCGGGACGCAGGCAGGGACAGTTGCTGCTTCTGCCGGACGGACGGAACCGAGGGGGCGTGGGGAAGGGCCTGGCCGACCCCCCGCCATCTCCGCAGTCTGGCCCTCGCTTCCCTTGGGCAGAAGAGATTCTCAGGCGAGCGGGGCCGGGATGAGAAGGGCAGGGGCCCCATCACGCCACAGGCGGGGCCGGGCAGCCACCAGGGAGGCGGCTGCACCTGAATCCCTGCGGCCCCAGCTCGGCCCAAGCCCCAGGGGTCCAGGCAGCCGGCCTGCTGTCCTTTCCAGCCCCAAGAGAGGAGGAGAGAGGAACAAAGGGGAGACTGGAGAGGGGAAGAAGCAGGAAAGAGACAGAGTCAGGGCGGCCTAAGAAACCAGGGGGCAGGGGAGGAGCATGAAGGCTTCTGCAGACGGCCGCCCGGGGCTGACCGCCTCCCCTGCCCCAGGCCACACCAGCTGCAGGCCCCAGGCTCGGCCAGGAAAACACCAGGACAGCAGGAGCACAGAGCACGCTGTCCGCACAGCCCGGCTCTTCTGAGCCCAGGCTGCAGAGTCTTCCCAGAGGAAGCTTGTTTTTTAGAGGGAACAATTCGCTGCTCTCATTTCCCTTCCCTCCTAGAATGACAAGGGCAAGGGCAAAGGGCAGCTGTTAAAATGGCACCCCTGTCTGCACTGGGCTGGCCGCTCCTCCCCCGTCTCCGGCCTGATCCGCCCAGCTTATCCCAAAGGAATCTCCGGCTCCCACGTACCCCACAGAATCAACGGGGCCTTAAGAACCTGCTGGAGGAAGCCCAGCTCCTGTGCCACTGACACTGTGGGACCCCGGGACCACACTGGGATTTTGATTTCTGGTGTCAATAATCTCGTAAAGTGTTGGGCGGGGGGCAGGAGTGGGGGGACAGCTTGCTTTTCAGAGGCTCAATTTTGTTTACAACCGGACGGTTAGCATGAAAGGAAGGCAACAGTGAAGTCCTGTTCTTTTGTGGCTGCAGGATTTCAAGGTCTCATACAGCTCCATTTAATCTGAGCGGGCCTTTGATCTCAGCCTTGGTCTTGATTATAAAAGAATATGGAGCTAAGTATCTTGAAAACAGAGGCTCTCCTTAAAGACTGAGCCCTGAGACGCCCTGCTTCACGCACCTCTGTCCCTTCCTAGAGGGACCCTGGCCCCCAGTGCCCTCTCGGGAGTTGGTAGTAGTTGGTGAATTATCCGGGCATCTTGCAGCACCTGTTCACGCCTCCTTATTATTCAGCATTACCGGCCATTAGCACATTCATTAGGGGTGAGCCTAGGGATGGAGTAGAAGGTCAGGTTCTAGTTGGCTTCACTCCTTGATAACTTTTATCCTAAAGGGGCGGAACTTGGACCAATTGTAACTTTCCAATCACTCATGCCCTGACTGTCCTCCACAGCTGTGGAGAACTAAGTTCTGATTTCATTTAGAAAGCCCTGGACGAGCCTCTCCCTCTTGACCGAGACATCTGGGAGCCAAGCTCCAGGCCCTAAAATTTGAATTTAAGATCAAAATGACACATTAAAATTCGCAACGCCTTTGAAGAACTGTAAACGGCTAAGTCACAGCCCTGACCCGTGTCCATTCTTCCCAAGCGTTGGGTGTCCATGGTGGATGAGCCCTCTCATCTCTGGCATGTCAACCCACGGGAGCAAGTGCTGAGCTAGAGGGGACACCTGCCAGGGACCAAAAGGCCAAGCAAACATTGCTCTGGGAGAATGAGACCCCCTAGTCTGTGCACTGAAATTCCCTGAAATCTACAGCAAAGCATGTCATAGTCGTAATAAAGTACCCACATCACTGCTCTGCAAGTGATGAGTTCTGGTTACCTTTCCTACGCTGGAAGCATACTGAATGGTCCCAACTGGAAAGTTCAAGGGATAGAAGATATGAACCAGCAACGCGAAGGTCAACAGTGTATTTACATGTACCAGAGTCACCTTTTCTCCCAGGACCCTTAAGGATACATGTTTGGGGACTTACCTGGTGGCGCAGAGGTTAAGATGCAGGGGATATGGGTTCAAGCCCTGGTCCGGGAAGATCCCACATGCCATGGAGCAACTAAGCCCGTGCGCCACAACTACCGAGCCTGCGCTCTACAGCCCACGAGCCACAACTACTGAGCCCGCTTGCCTAGAGCCCGTGCTCCGCAACAAGAGAAGCCACGGCCGCGAGAAGCCCACGCACCACAACAAAGAGTAGCCCCTGCTCGCCGCAACTAGAGAAAGCCCGTGGGCAGCAACAGAGACCCAACGCAGCCAAAAATAACAAATAAATAAAATTTTAAGAAAAGGATTCATGTTTGGGTGGGTTAGAAAGAGACAGAGGAGAAATTAAGAGATGCTCACAGGTAGCATTTGAATCGATGAAGAGCTCATTCCAAAGAAGAGAGAGGGTCTTGAGAAGCCGCTGGTTCAGAGACAGTTGGCGGGGCTGAGTGATGGCAACATGAACGTCAAGGGTGAACGAGGCCCAAAGGTCAGTGAATCCAATCTGACATGAATTGTTCAAAGTGGCAGAAACTGTTTCAAAACTATTCATCTGCCAAAACAAAGGGCAATTCTCAGTCACGGTGTTGGCAGCCAGCTGGTGGACACGGCAGAAAACCTCAGCCTCGCCAGCTGAACTGAAATCACATTCACTACCCCACACCCCAAAGATGTCTTGGAAAGATCTTGGAAAATGAGCTAGAACAGAATCTAGAATCACCACATGGAACCACCCTCAAGGCCATTTGTTCACAACCCTTGTAATGGGTCGGTCAGGTGGTGTCAGTCCCCCAGGAGACAAAATCATGGACGCTGAGAGAAAGATACTATGAAAGAGGATGACTGGCAGCGGGTAGAACGAGACCACCCAGTGAGAGCTCGGGGCAGTGGGCTGGCTGGTAGCCTGGGGGCCGAAAAGAATGGACAGAGACACTAGAATCCCCAGTGGGCCGCACAGCACGGCTTGGACCAGGACTAGTAAAACACGTGTCAAACGAACAATATGGTCCAGACGATATCCAAGCCCACTGGAGAAGTGCGACACGGCCAACATCCAACATCCACTCAGAGCAGACAGCGACAGAGAAGCCAGGGCAGGTCAAACCCATCCAGGGAGACTTCGGTCCAAACCCACTGCTTGGTGCATGTGTTTGGGAAGTCCAGCTTGAAGGCCAAGGACAGGTGTGAGAGCAGATTTTGGTGGGCAGGGGAAGAGGCGGGCGGGCTCCCGGCCTCTCCCTCGTTGGGGACGGGTCCCACCGTCTCCGGCCTCGGCAGCTCAATTCCAAAAGCAGCCACGTGTTTCCCTGCCATGTTTCACCCTGATGACAGGCAACTGGACGGATGATGCTAACTTCTCTACCCAGAGGCAGGACGGTCTCTGGTGGGCGGCTGCTGGTGTTTGTTTCAGTGGAGAAGTATGAATTCCCTGGAAGCATCACACTGTGGAAGACGGGGGGCAGCAGAGGCCAAGCCATCTCTTCCTTCAACCTCCCGAAAGATTTACAAGGGGCAAGTCCCGCCTGGAGTCACACCCGAGACCACAGCTTTTTGTCTCGGCAGCATCTACCTGGTTCATGAAGACCCAGCAACGTCTGGCCCCACCGTAGCCCGGAAAGAAAGCGCAAACCGATGGTCCATTCCCCTGGAGAGCAGGCCATCTTTCTGGAAACACCTTCTCCAAGAGCAATCCCCTCTGCACCTCCATTCCCATTAATGGCAAGAATAAGGAAGGAGGAAGGGGCCAAACCGATAAAGCACTTCAGTGAGCCTAACCTGGGCCATTTCTTGGACCAGCTTGCGAGAGTCTTTGAAGATAGTGGGAGGGAAGGAGGACCCTCCGTAGTAACACTTTCTTGGGGGTCTGGGCCTTTAAGCAGGTGAGGCCAGGCCCATTTGTTACGAACTCTTAGCCTCGGTGCTGCTGAAAGGAACAAAGCATGTTTGAAAGTACAGGGGCTGGGGGGGGTGGGAAGACCAAGAAAAAGCAGATGTACTTGCCTCTTCTTACAAATTAGACCACCTTTACTATTCGTATTTAATTTAAACTCATCAAACTGAAAACAAAATGCCGAAAGGCATTTGGAAGAGAATAATTCAGTGATGCCACGAAAACCCAAATCAGAGATGACATGTTTTCTCGATTAAAAAAGACATTTATGTGTGTACTGGTGGGGGAGGGGATGTGGAGTAAATCAAGTGAGATTTTCATTTTAAAAAGCAATCGAGGGCTTCCCCGGTGGCGCAGTGGTTGAGAGTCCGCCTGCCGATGCGGGGGACACGGGTTCGTGCCCCGGTCCGGGAAGATCCCACGTGCCGCGGAGCGGCTGGGCCCGTGAGCCATGGCCGCTGAGCCTGCGCGTCCGGAGCCTGTGCTCCGCAACGGGGGAGGCCGCAACAGCGAGAGGCCCGCGTACCACCAAAAAAAAAAAAAAAAATTAAAAAAAAGCAATCGACACCTCAAGAGCCGCCTTCAGGCCTGAGGTCCCGGTACCAAACTGACCACAGTTCATTAGATGCCACTGGCCAGCTGCACCGCCGCGCCCCGAGGACAGCACTGCGGTGATTACTGTTCAGCAGGCTTCCTGCCAAGCGAATAAAGGCAAGCAATCATTTCTTCTTCTTCTTTAAACCCCAACCCTGACTGTTTCTAGCGGTAAACACAGGAACACCCATGCTGGGCGAAGCCTCCAAGAAACACCAGGAGGAGAAGCAGCAAAATGTCACATCACACCGGGTGGTACAAGTTCCACATCCAGGTTACTGGTAACAGAAACCGCTGAGTCAGAACCCAAAATGAAGACACTGTTTCCCAAAGGAAAACGGGGTGCTTCGGAAAGTTCCCAGAACTCTTGCCGGCCACGGAAGATGACACTGTTAAACAGTCACCTGGAAGAATGAACGCATCTTCCAGAAGTATTTTACATCCCTTCAGAGGAGCCTAACATACACCCTGAGACCTTCCCGTGCTTGGAGGCAACTCATCTTTGAGCCAGAGCAATGCTTCTCATTTAATTCCAGCAAAGCCACCGAGGATCAATCATGCCCACTTAACAGCTGGGTAAACTGACGCTGCAGTGGATTAGGTTTGTCCAAAGTCACAGAGTAGTAATGAGGGAGGCGAGATCTCCAACTGCAAGTCCTACAGCAAATCTTCAACTTCGTGCTTGATTTCTGGGCTATTTAAAGGAAAAGGAAACCCAGAACTCGAAAGCACCAACTCTAGAGTAAGATGCACCTTGGTTTTAACACACAAGCCCAGCGGCTATGGCTCACGGACCCAGCCACTCCACGGCATGTGGGATCCTCCCAGACCGGGGCACGAACCCGCGTCCCCTGCATCGGCAAGCGAACTCTCAACCACTGCGCCACCAGGGAAGCCCCTGCACCTTGGTTTGAATTCAATACTGACTAACTCTGTGAGCTGGGTGTCAGGAGGGAACGCCTGCTACCCGCCCCTCCCGCCCACCGTGTTCTGATGAGTGGGCTTCCGTGCCTCTTCCCCAAAAGGCAGGCGTGGGAGGGAGCATTTCGGAAAGACCTCTGAATTGACACTCGGGCAGTGGGAGCTGTTTCCTCTCTCCTGCCCTTTGACCCTGCCTGTTCAGGGCAGGAGGGGGCTGACTCCATCCCCTACCCTCCAGGGGGTGAGCACCTGGGCCCAACCTGGCTGTCTGAAGCTACCACGAAAGAGATCTCTCGTTCTGAAGCTGAGGTTGCCTTCCTGACCACCGCATCCAGACAGGCTTTCTGAGAATGCCACCAACAGAGGAAACTAGGAAAACAGAGATTCCCAATATCATCTGAGCCCACGGATCTAACCACGTCTAAAGGTAGAACCCTGAACTTGCCAATCAAATGCACCAGCGAAATCCATCAGAGAGGGCTGTTGGAGCTGACTGGCTATACCACTTCCAGCCAAGAGCACCGACGAACGCCAACCCGCCTTACACGGATGTACCAAGTTTGCAAGTCACGGTTTCCCCGGCGTAACGCAACTAGGAGAAAAGCTAGACGCTCTAAGGCTCGGCACGGGCATGAAAAGAGGTGGAGAGACCTGACCAAACAAAAGGACGCTTTTCTGGAAAAACAGACTCTGAGGCTGTCTGCAGCCTGAGACAACCTCGGGGTAACAAGTGTTCCCCTCTGACGGCCTAGGGACCCGTCTAGATTATCGGGGGCTGCCCAGGCACCTGCAGAAGCCGCGCAGCATCTGAAAGCCTTGGCGGGTCCTGTGTCCTCACGGACGCCCCAGAGCCCACAGGTCCTGCAAAGACGGGGTCGCCCAACCCACCTGAGGCGCTGGAGGCCCGCGACACGTCCTGGGCCGGGGCGGAGCGGTTGCGGCTCTGCTGTCGCCGCCGGCCGGCGGCCGAGCGGGTGCTGCGCACGTGGACCTCGCTGGCCTTGAAGAAGGCCACCATGAAGGGCTGCTTGTCGTAGGGGCCGTCCCTGCCCACCAGGCCGGCGGCTCGGGGGCTGATGTCGAGCCCTGGAAGGCAAATCAAAGCAGGAGGGTGGTGGGACCCCCAGCCCCCCAGTTGTGCTGTTCTCGCCCCGGCCTGTGCATCCTTCTTCCCGATCACGTGCCTCCCACCGGCGAGGCAGCTTCACAGGCCCCATGTGCCGGGCCCGCGGGCCGCAGCAGGGATGCACAGGTGCGGGAAGGGCGCCCACTGACCCACGCGGTGTCGGCGCTTGGACCTGCTCCCGCCTTCCTCTCTCTCTCGACGCGCCCCGGCCTCTGCCTGGGCGCTGCCCTCCGCGGGTCCTCTCGGACCCAGGACCATCTCACCGTCTCCAAGTCCTTGCCAGGAGGCTTGCAGGGGGAGGCCTCGCTGGTCCACAGTGGCTCTGAGGGGACAGGAAGCCTAGCCATCCTGGAGCCCAGGGCCCACCCGGAAACCACGGCTCTGCCACGCCTGCCGCGAAGGAGACCAAGGCCGACGGCCCTCGGCCCGAGCTTGGCCAACTCACCGTCCCGCGTGACCACACCCAGCTGCAGCCCCATGTTGTGCTGCGGGGTCAGGACCCACAGGTTGCTGGTGGCCGTGATGTCAAATTCCAGCCAGCCTTCTTCCGAGGCCCACACGGCGCGGGTGTCCAACAGAAACAGGTCAGAGTCTCTGAAAGAGGGAAAAGGTGGCAGGATGAAGGGCGCAGGGCCCCCAGCTCATCCCCACTCCGTCCTGCCCGGCGTCAGACGACAGATGCCACCGTCGGGTCAGGGACGGCGACCAGCCGTGGCCCCGGCTGGTGTGACATCACACAGGACACACCCGCAACGCAATCTGCCGGGGTGCCGCACGGACAGCAGCTGTCTGCTGACATAGGGGCGCCCCTCGGTGTCACCAAAAGCCTCACGACAGCTGCTCAGGCCACATCTTTTTTAGAATTAAGGGAAATTCAAAATAAATAAATAAACAGTCCTATTGTTGCATGCTTTGCAGCTAATGAACTCTAAACAGAGAGGCAGTGGAGGGGGCAGTGAGGAAGAGGGTTAAGAAAATATTAAAATCAGGATCAATAAAGATGAGCATTTACTAAGCTGTACTTTGCTAATTTTTTTAAAAGCTCAGAACCCGACAATCCTCACGTCAGTTTCTGTGAAAGGAGAAGCCAGGATTCACATCCTATTTCTGAGTAATCATCAATTCTTTTCTGTTAATTAAGGCCTCCGCGTGGCCTACGGTGAGAGCCGCGTCCTTCCCCATGTGGACGGTGAGTTTCAAGTCTGTCCCAGCCCCGCTGTGAGCCATGCTGGGGCCCTTTGAGGCAAACTCACCGAGCCCGTTCCTTCCACTGGGCTCCACAGGGACTACTTTTCATTTTTTTTTTTTTAACAGTTTCCAGCTGATATAACTCTAGTGTGGGAAGATGGGGTGAGGGACCCACATGCCATGACAAGGCAGCGTGTAGGACGGTCACCTTGGTGTGTCGCGAGGACACAGTCTGAGTTGACGTCCCAGAGACACTGGCACGAAATGGCCTGGAATTCCCACGACAGGGAAGGGGTAGGTTTTAGCCATGGAAAGAGTCAAGTCCCCTGGTGCTGGAAATATTTTGCTGCAAGAGCTTACAGAACAGAAAAACGACTAGAATTCAATACTAAATTTAAGATGACCATCACAATACTAACAGTGTACATTTATTTATTTTATAAATTTATTTATGTATTTATTTTTGGCTGCATTGGATCTTCGTTGCTATGCGTGGGCTTTCTCTAGTTGTGGCGAGCGGGGGCTACTCTTCGTTAAGGTGCGCAGGCTTCTCATTGCAGTGGCTTCTCTTGTTGCACAGCACGGGCTCTAGGCGTATGGACTTCAGTAGTTGTGGCACACGGGCTCAGTAGTTGTGGCGCTCGGTCTTAGTTGCTCTGCAGCATGTGGAATCTTCCCGGACCAGGGCTCGAACCCGTGTCCCCTGCACTGGCAGGCGGATTCTTAACCACTGCACCACCAGGGAGGTCCTTAACAGTGTACATTTAAATAGGTCATAAAGCACTTGCATCTACTTTGCTTCAACCATCCTGAAAACTAGGTAGAATATCATTACCCCATTTTACAGCTGGGGAAACTGAGACTCAGGTGTGAGTTTATGGACACATGACCAGTAATTGCAAGAACAATCTGGTGAAAAGAAAATAAGTGGATTCAGAGTTTTCCACAATGACTTCCTGCCTTTTGAGATTATTATGAAAGACAACCTGTGACAAATGAATACAATGTATCTCTAGTCCATCAAACGTTTGGGAGGCCAGTGAAACATCTGAGTTAAAAATGTTAGACTTCTCAGAGGGGAAACAATTTTTCCTGTTTACATGGCTCGAGTTAGAAGGCAATGCTATTGTCATCTTTTCCAAGTTCCAAGCAGTAGGTGTGCCTACACGTCGTTTACTCAGCTGGTGGACAGAGTCTGCAGGGGGCACATCACCACCTGCCTTCTATAAAGCACCCCCCCTCCCCGCATGTGTCACACACCCTGCTGAGAAATTACCCCCCCCATCACTGAGGTGGCTGTGGGCAGGCAGACGGGGGGTGTTCGTGGAAAGCAGCAAGAGGGGGTGGCGGGTCCAAAGCTTTGAAGTGAAGATGTAAAAAGACATCAATGCTGTTCTGAAAGGTTGGAGAAGACCTTCATCCAGAAATAACACAGACACTATGAACGGCAATGTGGGAAAAGTCACCCTAGTCCCAAAGGATGCACAAGACATGTTCTTGTCAGAGGGGCAGCTTCTAGAATGAAGACGCGGTGAGAGTGTCAGGGCGTGAGGCTGCCCCCGAGCTGAAGAGGGTCCGTGTGGGGTTAGAGCCGAGGGCCACTGGTCACTAAGAGCTTCCACGCACATGTTTTCAGGACTTGTAACAAGGATGCAGAGAAATACAGCCCAAGATATGGGCGTGGCATAGCTGGTAGAAAGAGCTAGAATGAGCTTTTATATTTAAAAAGAATTAATGATGAAGGAACGGGGGAGTCTGTTAGCAGAGAAAGCGGGGCGATGGGACAGAGGCCATCATCCAAAAATGGGAGAGAGAAGCAGAGAAAAAGGAAAAGAGGAGAAGGGCGTGACTTAAAGAGGGAAGGGGAAGAACGCATAACCATGATGGGGAAGAAATGAAGTCCACAGGGTGCGTGGGGTTTGGTGGACACGGGAGCCCGAGTCTCTACCCTGACTCTGCTCCAGAGTCCCACTGGGGTCCCCAGGAATTGGTGATGCTTCTGGGCCACACCTCGCTGACTGTCCAGTGAGGACAGCGCCGGTCCTCACAGCTTAGGAGACCCGTGCATCCACACACGCAGGGTCGCAGCTGAGCCTGGAGACGGGAAGAGCTCCAGGGCTCAGGGCACTGGGGCGAATCAAATTCAGCCACTTAAACCTGGTATGCTCAGGTCCCTTAGAAGGGAAGTGATGGAGAGCATGGGCTTGAAATAGCTGGGCTCAATGGCTGGAGGAACAGCAAATATTTCCCGTGTGCTTTCACCAAGCGGGGCCTCGAGAAGAGCTCCCGCCGCTCCAAGGGAAGCCCGGGGAAGGCAGGTCCTATTACGTGTCTCTTCTAGAGCTGAGGGCGTGCAGCCTGGAGAGGGTAAGGGTGTGAAGGCCACACAGGTGTTAAGTGGGGTAACTACAGCTTCAAACTGGAGCTCAGGCTTCAAAAGCAGAGTCAAGAAAAGTATAGGCAGGCAAATATCACATGAGATCACTTATTTGTTGAATCCTAAAAAATCATACAAATGAACTTACTTACAAATAAGAGACTCACAGATATAGAGAACAATCATGGTTACTAAAGGGGAAAGTGGGGGAGGGATAAATTGGGAATTGGGGATTAACAGATACATACAACTGTATATAAAATAGATAAACAGGGCTTCCCTGGTGGCACAGTGGTTGAGAGTCCGCCTGCCGATGCAGGGGACACAGGTTCGTGCCCCGGTCCGGGAGGATCCCACATGCTGCGGAGCGGCTGGGCCTGTGAGCCATGGCCGCTGAGCCTTCGCGTCTGGAGCCTGTGCTCCGCAACGGGAGAGGCCGCAACAGTGAGAGGCCCGCGTACCGCAAAAAAAAAAAAAAAAAAAAAAAAAAAAAAAAAAAAAA
>NW_020171817.1:86391-152649 GCF_003031525.2 Neophocaena asiaeorientalis asiaeorientalis
AAAAAAAAAAAAAGATAAACAACAAGGACCTACTGTATAGCACAGGGAACTATATTCACCATCTTGTAATAACCTATCATGGAAAGAAATTTGAAAAAAGTATGTGTGTGTGTGTGTGTATGTACACACACAGAACTGAATCACTTTGGCGTATACCTGAAACTAACAAAATATAGTAAATCAACTCTAGTTCAATAAAAATTTTTTTCTGAAGTACAGGGCAGAGGTAGTAATTACCCAAACAAGGGCTTGGAATAATAAAGTCAGAGCTTAAAATCCCCTGCACATCCATGCCAATGGCGGCTGGATACAGAAAACACGTCCAGATGCTCAGGGCTGGTACAGGATGAGAAATCATGAACGACTTCTCATGTCAGGGTCAGTGTCGGAGGGGTGAAAGGTCGCGCAGGAAGTAAAGGTTGAGATGCCTAACGCCTGCTGCTGGGACTCCAGTGGCTCCCGGTCTCACCCTCCTCCTTTTCCCAGGCACAAAGCCCTCTGTCTAGACTGAAAACACCACTGACGCACACTCAGAAAGGGTGAGGAACTTTCAAAAAGAATGACAGCTTTGAGGAGGGACTTCACTGGCTCAATGCTTCCAGTAACTCAGGTATTTAAGAGACACTATTTATGGCAAGTCACTAAAATGGGTCTGGTGTGACCCACATCTATTTACTTTTCTTCAGTGACACGTGACCTTCTCAGTCCACGCACTCTGTCAAAGTGTTGCCTCAAACAAGACGCTCCTGACTTTGCTACGCAAACAGCAGGGGCTCCCTTCTAAACCCCACTCCAGTGGCATCGAGGTCTTCTTTAGGCGAGAAGTACAATTTTCAAATAGAATGAAAGTCAAAAATCAATGAAAATTAGACAGTAAGGCAAGGATTTTTACTTTTTTCTTATGTAATGTATCGTATATAGAGGATTTACGTCTGAACTTTTACCAACTAAAAAGATAGAAAGAAATAGGGTATTTGAAAACAAAGCATTACAAATCAGAGTAAACTGCTATACACACACACACACGGATTTGAGTAACAAGGGTGAATAAACATTATTATTATATAATCAGCCAAGCTCTCATTGATTTTATGGCACTTGAACTTACCCAATGTGCACCTCTAGGATGAGCATTAAACGTTCATATATCAAACGCACTTCCACTCTGTAAGGGATACTTCATCTTCAATAAACCAGTACAAATCACTTTGCTGTCAGGATATTAACACAGCTTTGCCCTCACATGGTGTTTACCGTGTAAACATATGTAGGACTTCTCCTACATATGTTAGCTTCTCACGACCGCCCAAAGAGGCAAACAAAATACTATTCACACCACCACAGGTTTACAGAGCAGGAAACTGAGGCACATATGGGTTAAGCAACTTGGTCACACTCACTCAGCTGGATGTGAACCCAGGCAACTTGGCTCTTGACCATCATAGCAGAGGTTCTCAAGGTCAGCCTGCATCAGAATCCCCTGGAGGCCTTGTTAACACACAGACTGTTAGAGTTTCTGAGGCAGGGCCTTGCAAACTCGCACTTCTAACAGATTCCCGGGCTTCCCTGGTGGCGCAGCGGTTGAGAGTCCGCATGCAGGGGACTCTCAGGGTTCGTGCCCTGGTCCGGGAAGATCCCACATGCCGCGGGGCGGCTGGGCCCGTGAGCCGTGGCCGCTGGGCCTGCGCGTCCTGAGCCTGTGCTCCGCAATGGGAGAGGCCACAGCAGTGACAGGCCCACGTACCGCAAAAAAAAAAACAAAAAACAGATTCCCGGGTGATGCTGTTGCCGCTGGTCTGGGGACCACACTCAGAGGCGCTGTCCTCCAGCACTCTCCCTCTGGAGTATGAGGAGAATGACCTTGGCCTGCCTTTTAGACTTAAGGTTCAAAGCTGTCTGCTCTCAAAATATCTTGCTCCTCTCCTTCAAATCATGCAAAGTCATGTAGGCTTCACAAGTGTTTGATTGTCTTAGGGGCTGGCCTCACCCTCAGGGAGTTAGAGTTAGACTAATAAACAGAAGCACAGGTTAGATCAAGTCCAAAGCAGCAGTATTATTAGAAGGTTTGCTTCTATGTGTCTGAGACAGGGAGAGAGGGGGAAGGTGGAAGATTACTTCGTATAAGTTCACAGCCACCTAACCTGTCCTCTTTGGCCCCCAGACACCGGGGCAAATACTCCAACACAGATTGAACACAGATTGGATGAAGGGTCTGCCACCTTTTAAACATGTCATGGGCAAATCTTGTATGTTTTAGTTCTTATCACCAACCCCACATCCACGTCCTTGCCTACTATGAGGAATTAAAATGGTAAAAATACTGTTAATTTGTGATTTTAAAAGAAATAGCAAAACAAAATCTTGACCACAACCATGGCCCAACTCCCACAAAGCTAGACGTCCCGGGGGAGATGCCGGCAACCAAAGCAACCTGTTTCTGGGAATTAATAATCCAGAAGGCACAGTTCCAGAAACAAAGATCTATGTTCTTTCTTTTTTTAAATAAATTTATTTACTTTATAAATAATTTATTTATTTTATTTTTGGCTGCGTTGTGTCTTCGTTGCTGCGCGCGGGCTTTCTCTAGTTGCGGCGAGCGGGGGCTACTGTCTGTTGCAGTGCGCGGTCTCCTCGTTGCGGTGGCTTCTCTTGCTACAGAGCACGGGCTCTAGGAGCACAGGCTTCAGTAGTTGTGGCGCGTGGGCTCAGTAGTTGTGGCTCGCGGGCTCTAGAGCACAGGCTCAGTAGTTGTGGCGCACGGGCTTAGTTGCTCCGTGGCATGTGGGATCTTCCCGGACCAGGGCTCAAACCCATGTCCCCTGCATTGGCAGGTGGATTCTTAACCACTGCGCCACCAGGGAAGCTCAGACCTATTTTCTTTTCTCTGCCACATTTACCGAGTGGATAAACAGTTCCAAACAATAGTTCCTCTGGTTCCCCATGCCCTGACATCCCCCTCTCCCCAAACTTAGCATTATTCTGAGTGTATCCAATTCTGTGTGATAATGTTAATCCCTCTCTAACCTTCTCAGCTCCCCTGTGCCCTTGTAAAGAATAGAACGTAGACAGGCAGAGGAAGAAGGTTTGGTAGCTTCTTGAATCTTTTTTTTTTTTTTTCTTTAACTTCAGGGAGATGATTCCAAGTCTAAGGAATATGTTCTTGACTAAGAAGATGAAACTAATGGTTACGTAACAGCACTTGTGGGTCGGTTACAGTATCCCCTTTTCAGGGGCAAAGGAACAAATACTGAAAAGTTCAGTGCTTGCCCGGGGCCCACGCTGAGTGCGTCAGAGATTATCAAGCCAGCAGTAAGATTGCAGGAGTCCCTGGGGATGGGACCTTTGAAAGCCAGATACAGAAAGAGAAACAGGTGTGGCTGGGCACAGCGATAAAAAGGCTTTGATTTTCCTCCACCCAAACGACAATAGGGTTCTCCTATTCCTGGCTTTCTCAAGTTTGCCCTTCTCTTCATAAAAGAAAACGGTCCCAGGTATCTCACTTTCATGTCGGTGGAGATAAGAGTTCACATTACTTCACTTTGGGAGGCAGCACCGAACATCCGACAGAATTCATACAGCAATCAGTTTATGAGAATCAGTCTATGAGAAATGCTTTTCTAAGAAAACAACTCGCCTAGATCGTGGCTCAACTACCGCGTTCAGGTCTGGTTTCCAGAACTATACTGTTTGGTTAATGACTCAAACATCAACATTTGTGGGGATTCATTATAAAGGTTTCCAAATAAAAATAATAAAAACATGATACTTCAGACATGGATGCTTCTGGCTACGATGTATCCAACTAACACTCCTGCTAAGACTAAAAACACAAACCTCTTGGAAGCCATCTTAGAGCAGCCGAGAAAGGCAATGGTTGATGAGTCAAGAGCTCAGAGAGAAGAGAACCCTGTATTTGCTGTTGCTTTTTCATCTCAGGGTATTTGTTAATTCCTAGCATGACGCAAGGATGTCAAACAGAAAGGAGAAGCAGCCAGGAGCTTGGAGCAATCTCGCTGGCTGGGGACGCAAATTGCAGCTTCAGGAAGTTATGACTTGAAGGGCTAAGGTCCCAGAGGAAAGAGGCTGTAGAGAAGTGAGCTCATAAAAGTGATCTCATAGAAGTTTGGGTTCACTTCCTCCAGGACCTTGGCCCTTCAAGTCCTGGTGTCCATGAACTCTAATAGTTCCATCTGAGATGCTTGCCAAATATTAGACTGTGTTTGCATGCAGGAGGAAGCTGAGAAAACAAGCAGAAAGAAACTGCTTAGAGGATAAAAGGCAAAGCAGAGTTTTTGGCAGTCTCTCAATACTGGGGAGTTAAAAAATTAGGAGTTCAGAGGCCACCAAGGAAGGGAACTTCTGGTAAACAACCTAGACCTTCAGCTGAGACCCCTAAAGAGCTAAACTGTAGGAGAAAAGGAAAACCAGAAATGGAGAAGGCTTAACACATCTGGAAACCCAGCCTCAGTTAAGACAAGAGAACAAGGTGATCTACCTGTCTGTAGTTTTTCTGCCTTCCAGAAGAAAATGAAACCCAGTCTGGAAGGAGATACCAGTATCTAGAACTGATTTCATAAATAACGCCCAGAATTTAATTTTAAAAAATTATCAGGCATGCCAGGAAATGAAACCAAATGAGGAAAAACCAAGGGAACAAATAGATAATAGAAACAGACCCACAGGTGATCCAGATAATAAAGTTCTCAGACATGATCTTAGAATCTAGCCTTATATTAAAAGGATAATAAATCACAAGCTGGGTTTGTTCCAGGGATGTGAAGTTGGCTTTACACTTGAAAATCATACAATGTAGTATATCACATTAACACTATAAAGGACAAAAATCATATATAGACATCCCTCAATATCCCTGGGGGACTGGTTCCAGGACCCAAACCTGGATACCAAAAATACCTGGATACCAAAATCCCCATATGCTCAAGTCCCTTATATAAAATCATGTACAGTATCTGCATATAACTTACCCATATCCTCCTGTATATTTTAAATCATCTCTAGATTACTTATAATACCTAACACGATGTAAATGCTATGTATCAATAAACAGTTACCAGCACACAGCAAATTCAAGTTTTGCTCTTTGGAACTTTCTGGAATTTCTTTTCAAATATTTTGATCCATGGTTGGTTGACGCCACAGACGCAGAACCCATGGATATGAAGGACCAACTATAATCATCCCAAAAAATTCAGAAAAAGGATAAAATCCACATCGATTTCTAATTTTTAAAAACCCATAGCAAACTAAGAATAGAGGAGAATTTCCTTCATAAAATAAAGAGTATCTACAAAAACATTTATAGCAAACATTACCCTTAATGGTGCAATATTAAACATTCCCCCCCCCTAGATTAGAAATCTGACAGAGCTTTCCAATCTGAGATTAGAAATCTAACAGAAATCTGAATGGAATTCAACAGTGCACTGGATATCTAGTGAGCACAATAAAACAAGAAAAAGAGAAGGAAAAATATAAGAGTTACAGAGAAAAAAATAAAAATATTTATAGATGACATGATCATATTCATGGAAATTCTAAAATTCTGCAGAGAAAAATTATTAGAATTAATATGTAAATTTGCAAGCTTGCTAGATATAAGATCAATATATAAAAATCAGGGCTTCCCTGGTGGCGCAGTGGTTGAGAGTCCGCCTGCCGATGCAGGGGACGCGGGTTCGTGCCCCGGTCCTGGAAGATCCCACATGCTGAGGAGCGGCTGGGCCCGTGAGCCATGGCCGCTGAGCCTGCGCGTCCGGAGCCTGTGCTCCGCAACGGGAGAGGCCACAACGGTGAGAGGCCCACGTACCGAAAAAAAAAAAAAAAAATCAATTGCATTTCTACATGTGGGCAAAAAAGAATTAGACACTGAAATTTTTAAAAGCTAATAACATCATTTACAATAGGATAAAAACTTCAATTCCTGGAAGAATTCCAATAAAAACATCCAAGACCCCCTAAACTGTAAAATGTTATTGAGAGTAATTAGAGAAAGCCTAAATAAACATGGACTGGAACACTCAATATTAGGGAGAGTCAATTGTTCCCAAATCAAGCTCTAAATTTAATGAAATTCCAAACAGAAGCCCAGCAAATTTCTTTTGTGGAAATTGAAATGCTGAGTTTACAATATATATGAGAATGCAAAGGGCCGTCAATAGCCAAGAAAACCTTAAAGAACAAATTTGGAGAACTTACACACCAGATATTAAGACTTCTTACAAAACTGAAAGAATCAGAGTTTTTATTGATACGAGAAAAATCAATCAATAGAACAGAATAAAGATCTCAGAAACAGACCCAAACACATGTGGTCACCTGATACATGACAAAAATGCCACTGATGTGCATGGAAAGAAGATAGTATTTTTAATAAATGGTCCAGGGTCAGTTAGGTTTTTCTATTCTTACACAGCTATCTAATCTACATCTCTAGTTCACGTGTGATCTCAAATATCCATTCCTGTAGAGTTTAGCTCATTCTGCTGATCTAAACACTCCCATGTCCCACTGCCTCCTGGGCATCCAACCATGACTCAGACATGTCCCAACCTGGACTCATGTCCACCCCCCTTCCTTGACTTACTCCTACATTCCCTATCTCTGTGAATGGTTCAGAGTAGCGAATCAAATTAAAAATTTTTGGAAAGCTGGTTTTTTGCCTTTTGACAGTTATTTTTTCTCCTGGGACAATTATATTCTATCTTAAAAAGCAGGTCAGAATGGTGAACTTGGTCACAACTTTAAACAATAATTCAGTCTGGCATTGTTTCTGGGGACTCCACCGGCATGGCCTCTGGGTGGCCTAAGGAAATCTTTCTTGGTTTTAAAAACCAGCTTTTAACACAGCATTGCCCTGTTCCCTTGATTCAAAGATGCACATCTTCCAATCCTAAGGATTCTGAAGTTAGGATGAAACATATGGACCAAACTGAAAAAACAAAACAAAAAACCCTGCTTTGCCTGTCTGCAAACAGAGTCGTGATACCGCTTATACCAGGAGGAACTGAAGTTTGAATTTGGTAATTAATTCTCACTTTAAATGTCTTCCAAAGGACTGCACCATGATAGAACACAAAAAAGAAAAGTTACCCTATACACAGAAGATAGATTATCGCTGCCAGGTAATACAACTGCCAAACCACAGAGAGTAGAATATGGGATGTCAAGACTATCAGAGGCACGTGTGGCCAGTTCATGTACCAAACAGAACCATCTTTCAGACACAAAAAATTTCTGGCTGGCTTTCAAGAGATGCTGTTTGACTTTGACTTCCAGATATATAAAATTGAATAAGAAGAGTCAAAGTATGTCTTTCACCAGATAGAAATGTAGATGCAAATGCTATTCTTAAAGGCCCCCAAACTGCACTATTAATCTATAGGTGCTATAAAAGTAAAGATCATGAGTACACGTTATGAAAAGCAACATGCTACCATGAACAACCTTCCATCGCACAATGGAAGGCTGACGGTTAATCAGAGCAGCCTTTACCCTCCAAGTATGAAGACAGCTTAGTGTGTATGAGATTCGGGAGAAAACGGTAAAATAAATGGACAAAGATATAATACTGTGAATAAGGACAAGTACTTTTATGTAAATTTCTTCTAGTCTTTTTTCTCCTCCACACCCCGTCCTCTAGAAGAACTGCTAGTAGATCCATGGTTGACCAAAAGATCGATGAAGGTTTGCAGAGGTTTTCCATCGCAAGGCCTTGAAAGCCCAAGTATCAATACCAGGGCCTGAATTCTAACAGACACATTTTTGCCCCCAACGGAGCTGTCTCCTATGCCATCCAAACAGAAGCATCCTTGAGATGTTCGCATCCAAGCTAAGGAGATGAAAATGCAAGGCATGCCGTGAGGGGACTGCTTACCTCTTTCTGGCACTTCACCTTTATCTCAGGACTGTCCCCATGTCACTGGGATGACTTTGAGGGAATCAAAGCAGATCACAGTTTAGGCCTAATTTGGACTTGGCAAAATCCATATGTGCCACGTTTCATCCTTCTAAGGATAACCTGCTTGCCCAGCTGTCTGATGGGGTCATGGCTAAATCCTAAGGAAGGAACATGGGGGAAGGTCTTTCCCAAACCCTAAGCACTGTATAAATGCCAGTTTCCACCAAGGTCATCATAAAAACGTAACAATTTCTTACATCAGATAGTAACGCCAAACTCATCTTAAGATACCAACCCCACACTGTACTCCAAATAAAGTAAACTACAAAGGGCGCCCTGTGCTCCTCTGATAGGACCGCGTATGCTGTGGGGTTGCCGCCAACCCCACTCCACTCTGCGAGTTGCTCCAGGTCTTTTCAGGACTTAGATTCCACCTCTTGGCTTATTCTCAGGTTTTGAATACTGTATCAATTGTTACCCCGTCCTACCTCAAAGCACCATCTCTTCAACTCATCACTTTTTTGAACTTACCTGGTCCAGTGATTTCTTACCAGTCAGAGAAATAAGGTTCCAACAGAGTTCAGAGCAATGGCCTATCTTCCAAGAATCGTTTCTGACCCTCCCTGGGTCAGGCTCCCTAGCTGCCCTTTACACCAGGAGGCCCAACACAGAACTTCTTCTGCCTCAGCTGAGGGTATGACTCAGCATTGAAACACCTGCCTTTTTTCTTTTCCAAGGAGGCCAACTCTTTTGCAACACACACGTGTGTTAAGCTGATCCATCAAATGCTACAAATTTCACTGAAACAGATTAGACAGCTACGTTTCTTCACAGGCCTGGAGGGTCCTTTTCAGCCAAGACACCCCAAGATGGTACAGATGGGGAGATCGAACCCTTCCCCAGAAGGGGTCCCACAGTTCAATCTGGAGGCCTCTGGAAGGACATGAGCAAACCGCAGGCAGCCTGGGCTCCAGGCCCACTGATAAGAAAATCTTCTCCTGGCCAACTGGAACTCTTTAAAAGCATGAAATTCTCCCAATTCTCCCAGGATTTCCCCTTTCCTATGCACAAAAATTAAACACATCCAATCACCAAATGCTCCCATCCTAAAACGCAGAGAAATTACAACTCTGCTTTGACACGGAGTCAGCAAAGGTTGGGACCATTTGGGAGTTCTGTTTTCCAAGCTCGCTGCTGGCCTGGAGGAAGCGTGACACCACGATCTGAGGCTGACGGCAGCTGTTTGTTTTTGGCTGGAGTTCAGCGTGAACCTTACAAACGGCCCGCCGGCGCGTTCTCTCTCTCTCTTTTAAAATAATAATAATTTTGAAAAAACCCCATAGTCACAACACCTCCAACCTAGTGTTTTCACTCTAAAGCTTTTCCTGCAGAACACGGAAAACTATGTTTTCCAAACAAATGTCTGAGCCAGAAAAGGCACCAGCAGGTTACTTCCATCGGAGAAAGGCTATGGGACCAATACTTCGGCAGATTGAAAATCGATGGCTAAAGCAGTTCCGAAGAATCACTGAATAGCAATTCTCTCTGAAATACTGAAAGATGAAAATCTAGCAACGAATAATTTACTTTTCAAGAGAGGCCCTTAACAGTTAAGTCAAGGAATACACTTTTATTTAGGAGCGAAAATCAGACATCAGAAAACCTGCCTTCCGTTCTGAAATTCTGGTCTGTTATAAAGATCCTGCAACGGCTCTGTTTCACTTACAATTTAACTGCCACAGCTAAGAATTCACAGACAGCCATCCGTGTGTCTGTCCAACACCAGGACATGCGCCCACAGCCTGGCATGTCCCTCCTTCTCCAGTTCCCTCATTACGGACTTGAATATGCATCAGGGCCAAATGTTGGCATTGCTCTCAAAATGGTCCTTGTATGGGGCAAGTTCATGTTGGTTATTATTTTAGTGTGTGTATTTGCGACAGACCCACACACAGATCCGTAAGTTCAGGAGAGACCCGACTCCTTCCTTGACCTTCTTAATCCAAACTTTTGGACCTTCTTGGGAAATTAACAGATTCCCAGGACCAAAAGCAAGAATCTGGAGGCGGTTTATAAAACCAAAGCTAACAGAGTCCATAAATAGAGGACATAAACGTCCCTCCTCCTCTGCATTCTCTTCCTTTCCCTTTTATCTTCGTATTTACCACACAATTGCCAGAATGTCCTATCACGGGCCGAGTTCCTACCTGCTGCCCTCTGAGAACCACGGGCAGTGCTGACCTCTGCATCGGACTCTGTTCTGGCCAAACCACTCAACTGAGCCCTACATACAAGCAAAGTTCAAGGTCATGGGCTTGTTTTCTGTGTGCTGTATGTAGGACTAAAATAACTGCTGTAATACTTCATCCCTCAGCCCCTCCGAGGCTCTAAACATCACTCCATGGAAGTTTTCCTTTATTTGCTAGGCAGCCCCAAGAACACAGTTCTTCTGTCAAACAGTGTGGCCTCATTTCAGGAAACAAGAATAATATAGACATGGGAAAAAAAGTCTACCGGTCCCTTGCAACTACATGATAAAAAATACATTTGAGACACACATATACACACACACTCACTCAAAGACATATCATATATGTGTATATTATATGCACAAGCACACAGCCTTCTACTCGCTTGAATGAGCAGCATTTGTGGTTCAGTATCCTCATATAATTTCCGTGTGCGAACTTATGTTAGCCACCCTCGTCCACCATTCGAAGTAGGGACTAAAACATAGCGGGAAACATCTTAGTCCCAGTGAGTTATATGTTTTCCGAACACAAAGGATGCTTAGTAGATACCATTCACTGGCTTGCTTCGGAAAAGAAAACTATTGGGGAAATTTTCACCTTAAGAGCAAAAAAGTTGTCTTGCTGGCTCAACGCTACCATTGGGAACACAGCCCCCATCACGCCCGTGTGCTGCCCTTGAACTCCAAGCCACCTTCCAGAGACACAGTCGGGGTTATAAGGTGACGGGGTGAGAAACGGGGGCCAGCCCCACCCTTTGGGGTTCCTCGAGCCTCCGTACCTGTGCTGCTGCTCCTGTAAGACTTGGTAAATGCCGACAAGAAAAGTTTGGTTTTTAAAACTCGTTCCAACCACACAGTCCTTGTAGATTCGGAACTCTGCAGCCGTCACCGCCTCACCCTCAGGAATCTGGGATAGGTTGAACTTGAACTCTTTGTGGTGTCGCTGGCGAGGGGAGAACTCCTTGTCGTCCTCCACTATAGGATTAAACAAGAGAGAGTGACAACTATCGTTACTTGGCTAGGTGCCACAGGCTTACATCTAGAAAGTTCCCCCGTTTTCATTCCTAAGCGGCTTACCGTTACCCTTATTAGAGGGACCAGTGGGTGGTGGGAAGAACCAGGGGCTAGGCTGCCAGGCTGAGATTAAAATCCTTCGTTCTCCCCAGGGGTTAAATACAATGCTTAGATTCTCCTTAACGACTTGAAACTATTTAACCAAGCTGCATGACAGCAAGTTATTTAAACTCTTGCCTTCCGGCTTCCTCCTCTGCAGCATGAGAGGAAGAGGGCTTCCCAGGGAAGCTGGAGGGACCCAGGCCACAGTGACTAAGAACGCCTCTGCCGTCCTGGCCCCGTTGTCCCCTCCCAGCCCTCCTTTCCTGCTGCCGCTCTCCTATCCCCTCAGGTTGGTTCCTTCTCTCCCCACCAAGCAGTTGCCAAGACCAAGGGCAGCCCTGAGCTAACCTTTGCTGGGGGAGGGGTGTTCCGTGGTCGGAGATGGGGGTGGGCAGCGCGTTCTGCCTGGGTCTGAAGCTCGAACGGTTCTCGTATTTTGCCTGATGTCCAGGGGGAGTTTTTCTTGAGGGGTTTAGTGTGAAACTTCATAGAAAATATTGCTCTAACTAAAGTCCACTGCCCTCGCTCTACTGGAGGAAACTGAGGGCTGAACGCTTCCGAGGGGAGGGACCCTCTGGGTTGTGAAGCTGCCGGGGTCTCCATTTAACCTGCATGTAGAACCCACGTATGAGGACAGAGTTGCGGAAACACATCACCAACGGGAGAACATGCGATTGTCTAAGGCTTTTTTTTTTTTTTTTTTTTTTTTTGTGGTACGCGGGCCTCTCACTGTTGTGGCCTGTCCCGTTGCGGAGCACAGGCTCCGGACGCGCAGGCCCAGCGGCCATGGCTCACGGGCCCAGCCGCTCTGCGGCATGTGGGATCTTCCCGGACCGGGGCATGAACCTGCGTCCCCTGCATCGGCAGACAGACTGTCAACCACTGCGCCACCAGGGAAGCCCTAAGGCGTTTTTTAAAAACTGGGAAAGCATCGAGTGTAAAAGCGGTTTTTTTTGTTTGTATTTTCATATTTTGGCCATGCCACGCGGCTTGCAGGATCTCAGTTCCCCAACCCGAGCCATGACAGTGACAGCGCCGAATCCTGACAGTTAGGCCACCACGGAACTCCCTAAAAGCTTTTTTTAAATGAAATCTTTTCCCTGCATAAAGACAAAGTATGGAAAACTACAAACTACAGGTTATCATGCTTCAGAGTCAGCCTTCAGATGGCTCTATACACGGTCCTGAGTGAGAGAAACGCTGTCAGCCTCGGATGCCTAACTCATAATCGTTGGAGGAGAGAAAAACGAGCATCTTGCTTCCCACCACAAATCCTGACTCTTTTCCCCAGAGCTCAGAAATGCTTCTGCCCTGCTGCTCCTGTTAGGTTTTTCTTAATGGCAACCACAGTAAAATCTCATGAGCAAATTAATCCTTGATGGCAGAGTTTTTCCAGGGCTTGTGGGTAGAAAAAAAAAAAAAAGATCAAGTTATTTGCCACCTCCAATGGCCCACTTTCTCCCCCATGTGCTGTTCTCCATAATCACCAGAGAAAAGCTCTGCAGATTAAGCTCCTTTAAAGCCAATAACTTTACACGAACTTGAGACCTCGATGGCACTGCAGAAGCTTGGGAAAGTTAAGCCATCCATCGGTACGAGGTTTTTTAAATAAAGAATTTTTGAAACTGCCATGTAGCTATGCAACAAATCTTTTAGATTCAAGTTATCCCTTTTCTGGGGGCGGGAGTTGTTAAAAAACAGTAAGCTTTGGCTTGTGTAAGAGCTTGAATATAAGTTAAAAAAAAAAAGGTCCAGCCAGAAAGTAAACCATGGTTCAGTCCCAACAAGAGAACAGGTTTTTTAATTAGTGGCTAAGCATGAAAAGCAATATTGTTGGGGAGTTCACCCAAGGACACCCACACCTGATGGTGGATCACTTTTCCCTAAAACTGATCTGCCTTTTCAGTTTGATATGTTATCATCAGTGGTTAAAAAGTGAATCGAATCTGATTTCCCAAAGAGACTTTCTAAAAAAGAGTCACGCAGCTTTTCTCTAGGGCCTCTTGGGTGCTTAAAAATTTCAATATCAAGAAATGAAAGCATATTCTTAAGATTCTTTTGAGAGAATGCATAAGAATTCCTCAAAGAAGTCGTCCAATCACTCTTAACATAAACAACAGAAAGAAAAACTACGGATGCGAAGCAAGATATAAAACAGTGACTTAAAAATAAAACAGTGACTTAAGATGTTTCAGTTATAAGGAGGAGAGAAGGGACAGACATTTCAATACATGAGAAATATGTTAAGTCTTTGGAAAGGTATACCACCCCCAGTAAACCACACCTTCCTGTATGTACACCCTTAGGTGGTCCCTTCTCCCCTGGGCTGGTTCTGTGACCTTCTCTGGACCAACAAGAGGCAGCAACAGTGGTGCTGAGTGATTCTGAGGCTAAGTCATAAGCTTGGAACTTCCTTCCATTTAGGTGTCTTGGAATGTCTAAGGAAAGACGGCTACCACGTAAGAAGTGCAACTACTCTGAACCCCCTAGACTATGAGGAAGTCCGAGGTAACCATGTAGAGAGGCTGTGTGGCACACAGAGACACAGAGGGAGAAGGAAGGAGGGAGGGAAGAGCCCAGTCAGTCCCCAGCCACCTCAGCTGAGGCACTAGACATGGTATGAAGATGCCATCTTGGACGTCCAACCCACTGGAGCCTTGGGATGACCCCAACCCCAGTGACCACCTGACTGCAACTGCATGAGAGACCCTGAGGGGGGGGCCACCCAGTTCATCCTAGTCTTTTCACCAGACCGTGAGAGATGATAACAGTACCTTGCTGTTTGAAGCCACTAAGTTTTGGGTGATTTGTTACACGGTAAGAGGCGACTGACACAAGATGAGAAGGGAGGGTAAGAGAGGAAGAGAGAAGGAGAGTCTGACCTTGCCAGGAAGGGGAGAAACTGCACGCAGTTCTTAAGGAGGAGGGATTTTGAAATCCTGGGAGGCAGTGTGTGTGACTAAGGAAGGATCCTGGCAGCTGCTCACAGACAGATGTGAATAGATAGATAAAGAATCTAAAAATGAGAAGGTGGAAGCATAGTTCAAAGCCTTCCATTTTATTACCGTGCGAATTAGAACTCGTTGCCTTATATGTACATTTCCCCCATTCTCCTCTGGTCGGTCTTGAAGCACTCCACTTCCTCCTGCTTTTCCTTAATCCTTCCTGGGGGAGAGGCGTGGTCTCCTCTGCCCCACCCCCCACCCCGTGAGTCTCTGATTGCTGCCCACCTCATTACAAGCTCTCCCACCTAAACTCTATTGTCACCTGCACCTCTCCTCGTGCCTCTTAGCTCAAAGCTACACCATCTTCCTCACTCTTCCCAGGAGACCTCAGCTACTGGTCATCGGAGTTTGCTTGGAATGCCTCCTCTCTCCCCAGATCTTCTGCCCACAATTAAAGTTACACAGTGCATTTGCTAATGTCTCATAGGGATACAGGAAATAAGTCCAATTAGGTCACTGCCTACATGTGCGTTTGAAGACCACCACCGTAAAACGGCAATGGTTCCAATGAGCTTAGCATTTCCCCTTTGAGCTCTGTGACCTGGGCTCCTTAAACATCAGACAGTTCAAGAAAAATGAGAGGGGGCTGAGGTGGGGATCCAGCGCTCAGTACCTGTTTTGTAGCCCCTGCATCTAGCTTCTCAAAGATGGTGCCGTGTGTGGAATAGGTAGTAGCGAGGTAGTAGCCAAGAATGTGGACGAAGTGTGAAGCTGACAACACGGTTTTGAAATCCAGCTCCCCCTTATCTTACTCAGGTGATAGCGAGCAAGATACCAGCCAAAGTTTCAGTTATCAGTTAAATGGGAATAACATTTCTGAGGATTAAGTGAGACAGTCTGTACAAGACAGTCAGCGATAGAGGAAGGGCTCAGCAGATGGTAGTTGGAAGCATCCTTAGCGGTATTTGACAATCGAGCTCGTCTGAGCTGAGAATATGTCTTTGCTGAGTTACTCAAATCTACTCACGTCTCTAAATGAGCTTTGTACAGTGGAGGATTTACGTTCTCTGGAAAGGGAGGTGAGTGAAATCACTGTCCTAAGTGTCGTCAGCCCTGGCGTTTGTACTGTGTTCTCTGAAGCAACAATTCCTAGAATTTTTTATTTCAAGGACCACTGAAAACATTTTTTTTAATGGTAATGACCTTACACAAGGACATCTACTGTTTCTGTTTTCCTTTTGTAAGGACAATAAAACAAATAAGACAACAAACTGCACCCTTTTAACACTCTGATTTTATTTTTAAAGGTCCTTTTAACACCAAATCAAGTAGGGAGGATGTAATTCAAGGACATATACAATCCCTGAAATTGAATCAATTTCGCTTTATAAAACTCACTCTGTTCTCTCTCTTTGCCTCAGACGATACCAGCTGAAATTTCAGACCAGCACCAGACCTCTCGTCAACAGGTAGGAGCCACAGCCCAAAAGAATAAACGTTACTAGGTTAAGATTATAAATGTAAATTATGTAGTATTATACATGCAAAAGTATGTATATATATGTAATTTACAGAGGTCATGAAACATAATAACGAAGCACAAATGAGACCAGCACCCAATCTAAAAACTGGAAGGTGAACAATATACCTCCCGGGTGCCATCCCCCACTCCCACCCACAAGGGACCTCAGATCATGAATAATGTCTGGCAGTCCCTTGCCTTTCTTTTATTTATTTATTTATTCTGGGCTTTCGAGACTTTAGTTCCCCGACCAAGGACTGAACCCACGCCCTCGGCAGTGAAAGCATGGAGTCCTAACCACTGGACCGCCAGGGAATTCCCAGTCCCTTGCCTTTGAAAAAGTTTTACTACATATGTACGTATCACTGAATCATAGAGTGTTTAGTTTTTCTTTTTCTCTTAAAGTCTTTCCTTTCAGAGACATGACGGAAGTTTTACAGGCCCCAGGGAAAATCTAGTCATGGCCACAGCTAAGCTTGAAGGCTGCCCAGGCAGGGGGCTGTGCTGCCCATCAGCTGGTGGGGTGCTGAGGTTCTGTGGGAATGGCTGACTAGCAACTTCTCTCCTTCTGCAGCCCTACCGCGTGTAGGTCTGTTACAAACACGGGCATTTTCTTAATATGTGCTGGTGGAGATGTGGAGAAAGTAAATCCCCTGTGCGTTGCTGGTAGGGATGGAAAATGGAGCAGCTGCTGTGGAAAACAGTTGAGTGATTTCTCAAAACATCAAACAGAATTACCACACGATCCAGCAAGCCCACTTTTGCGTGTGTAAGAAAAGAATCAAAAGCAGGGACCCAAACAAATATTTGTATACCATGTTCATAGCGGCTTCATTCACAAAAGCCAAAAGATAGGAAGAATCCAACATCTACAATGGATGAATGGATAAACAAAATGTGGTCCATAAATACAATGGAATACTGTTCAGCCATAAAAGTAGAAATTCTGATACATGCTACAACATGGATAAACCTTGAGGACATTTTGTTAAGTGAAATAAGACAGTTACAAAGGGACAAATATCGTATGATTCTACTTGCATGAGGTACACAGAGCAATCAAACTCATAGAGACGGAAAGTAGAATGGTGATCTCCAGGGGCTGGGGGTATGACAAGTTAAGTGTTGAATGGGTACTGAGTTGCAGTGAGGGAAGATGAAAAAGTTCTGGAGAGGATGGAGGTGACTGTCACACAACAATGTGAACGTACCTGTACCTAAGGTGGTAAATTTTATGTTATGCATATTTTACCATTGTTAAAAAAATTTTAAATGGACCTTTTCTTACACAATCACAATGTATGATCACACCTCAGTTAAAATAATTCCTCACTGTCCTATACCCAATCCATAATTAAATTTCCTCAAACGCCTCAAAAATTGTCTCTCTACATTGGGTTTGTTGGAATCAGGAGCCCAACAGGGTCCATTCCTTACACTTGAGTCTCTTCCAAACTAGCAAACCAGTGGGTGGTGGGGCTGGTGGTGGTGGGATGAATTGGGAGATTGGAATTGACAGGTATACACTAATATGCATAAAATAGATAACTAATAAGAACCTGCTGTATAGCACAGGGAGCTCCACTTTGCTGTACAGTAGAAAC
The DNA here is from genome assembly GCF_003031525.2 of Neophocaena asiaeorientalis asiaeorientalis. NCBI lineage: Eukaryota > Metazoa > Chordata > Mammalia > Artiodactyla > Phocoenidae > Neophocaena > Neophocaena asiaeorientalis. The sequence continues at coordinate 103,748 of NW_020171817.1, forward strand.
TAATATATTATAAAACAACTATACCCACCCCCCAAAAAAAAGAGTTGCTTATCCAAAAAATAAAAGAAAGAAAGAAAAAGAAACCAGCAAACCAGGAATAGGAAGAACTCCATTAACCAACTCCATAAGAGTCAACATAAAAACGTACGCTAACAACAGCCCTAACGGTGATACGCTTGAACCACTTCCTTTAAAACAATGAAGAAGGTGAGGATGCTCTTTTCAGTCTTGTGCTGGAATCCAGCTCACGCTGCTAAGGTTAAACAACTGGAAAGGACGAGGCACATTACGAACTGTGGACCTAATAAGAAGCTCAGCAAACTGCTTCCCTGTCTCAGTGAGTTGTAACTGCTGTAACAAAAGTACTACAGACTGGGTGGCTTAAACAGCATTTATTCCTCACAGTTCCGGAGGCTGGAAGCAAGAGATGAGAGCGCCAGCAGGACTGGGTCCTTGCTGAGGGCCCTCTTCCCAGTTAGGTCCTCACACAGCCTCCCTTGGTGCACGCTCACAGAGGGAGAGAGTTTATGGGAGCTGGAGTCTCTTTTTCTTATAAGGACACTAATCCCATCCTGGGGCCCCAACCTCATGACCTCACCTAGACCTATTTATCATCCAAAGACCCCACCTCCTAATACTGTCTCACTGGGGATTAGAGTTTGAACAGTATGAATTTCGGGGACACAAACACGCAGTCCATGACGTTGACTTGAAGGTGTCACGTCATGTGTTCCACTACCCTTCCAATTGATGGTTTGAAATTTTTGCATTCGTTTTCATAAGTGACCCTGGTGATGGTCTCATACCATCATGTTGTTTGCTTTCAAGTTACACGTGCTCTTGGCGTAAGTTGGGAAATGTTCCCTTTCTTTTCAAGAAATGATCTCTTCCTGGAAAGTTTGGCAAACTTATTAGTAACATCTGATCCTGGAATTTCCTTTGGGGAATATTTTTAATTACTCATTCATTTTCCTTTAAACATATAGAAATATTCAAGCTATCTTTTTTTTAAGTCGGCGTGTATTTTCTGAAATTTGTTAATTTGGGTTTAATTCTTTAAATTTATTGCCATAAACTTTTTCAGAGTATTCTCTTATTATTTAATCTCTGCTCTATTGATGTCTTTCTCATTCTAATATTGTTTATTGGTAGATTTCCTTTTTGACTCATCTTACTGAAGGTCTCTTTCTCACTACTGCTTAATTTGATCATGATAAAGATATTTTAATATAGGTATTTTCTGAACATCATTCCACAAAATCTGAATTCTATCAATTAAAGTTGTCTAGAGAAAAATAAAGACACCACCTACTTCAGCTGCAAATATAAAAGAAGAAAGAGGGAGGGAAAAGTATGGAACACTCGTGGGATAAACTGGGAGATTGGGGTTGACATATATACACTACTATGTATAAAATAGATAACTAAAAAAAAAAAGAATGGAACACTCTCTCTAATACATTTAAGAGTAGTCCATATTCATTACTTTCTCACTAACTGGACTCACTCGGGGGTCAATTCAGTATAGCTCAGAGTTCAGGGAATTACAGTTGACCCTTGAATAACTCGGGGGTTAATCCCAGCGTGACTTAGAGCTGGCCTTCCACATCCTCAGTTCCTCCAAATCCATGGATTCAACCAATCACGCACTGTGTAGTATAAAGTATTCACTACTGAAAAGTATCCCCATGTAAGTGGACCCACGCAGTTCAAACCCCCGTTGTTCAAGGGTACCTTCATTCCACAATAAATTCCACATTTTCCAAATACTTAATGCTTCCACTTGTAGACCAAACTTGAAGAAGCTGAAACCCTTTTTTAAAAAAATTACCATCCCATTGATAGCTATAAACATTTTTTTTTCATGCTATGGCACAAGCTGATTTCATTTTAGGCAACATAGAAAGTTCTGGCTAGTTTTCCAAGGGTTGTAACAATGGTGGCCTTTTGACTTCTCTGTTGCAAGCTTGCAACCTTAAATAGTGCCAGAGACACTGAGTTCAACTCTCCTACTTTTTTTTTTTTTTTTGGCGGTACGCGGGCCTCTCACTGTTGTGGCCTCTCACTGCTGTGGCCTCTCGCGTTGCGACACGCAGGCTCAGCGGCCATGGCTCACGGGCTTAGTTGCTCCGCGGCATGTGGGATCCTCCCGGACCGGGGCTCGAACCCGCGTCCCCTGCATCGGCAGGCGGACTCTCAACCACTACACCACCAGGGAAGCCCTCCTACTCACTTTTTTAACCACAGTGCCATGACCCTTCCCTCCAGGGTTCACCAAATATTCCTAAATATGTGTATTCAAGTTCTATGGGGATCACAAATATCAAGAAGAAGCTATTTTCCTGGCTACCATATGCTCTAAATGACTCTTTTAATCTAAACTTTACTTTTTATTTTAAATAATTATATAGATCTATTAAGTGGTTGCAAAAATAGGACAGATTTTTTTTTTTTTAAAAAGCAGAGAGGTCCCATGTAACATCTTGTATAACTAAGAACAATAACAAAACCAAGAAACTGACACTGGCATTAATACCTTAGCAAGATGACAGACCCTCTCTCTGATCTCACCAGCTTTGTTTTCTTTTTAATTGGGGTACAGTTGTTTTACAATGTTGTGTTAGTTTCTACTGTACAGCAAAGTGGAGTTCCCTGTGCTCTACAGCAGGTTCTCGTTAGTTATCTGTTTTGTACATATTAGTGTATATATGTCAATCCCAATCTCCCAATTCATCCACCTTCCCCGCTCTACCCCCTTGGTGTCCATACATTTTTTCCTCTACATTTGTGATTTCACCAGCTTTTACATGCACTTTTTTGGGTATGTATGTATGTCATAACTCTATGACATTTTGTCACATGTATAGATTCCTATAACCACCGCCACAGATCCAGAACAGTTCAGTCCCCATAAAGGAACCCCCAAGGCTGCCCTTTGATTCCCAATGACTTTTAAGACCAGACTCAGTGCATATATTATAAAAAGATTTAGGACCAAACATTAGCGCCTACATACCATCATTAGTAGCAAGCAAGTCATTTTTCATTTTGAAAACCTCATTTTAGAACTTTCTTCCCGACCCCAACAGGTGTTAACATCACTTTAGGCTGGGAAGAAGTTCAATCGCTTCAACCACGCACGTCTTACACTGGAAACAAGGCACAGACCTCAGCTAACACGAGGGAGTGCACTCGGGCTCCTAATACACATGTGTCACCAGGAAAGACTGAAGCTGAATAGGGGCAGCCTTGACGGAGTCCCATGGATAGCAAATAACCACCACTTTGCCTCCTTCTAGGGACGGCTATAAAGAAGAATCAGATTACATTTAGCAAACATCAGCATACATAACATGCATTTTCTCACAAATAAACTGAACATCTTCAGTCAAAACAGACAAATGGGACAGCCCAAAGAGAAAAATCAACTCTCCCACACCTCTGCTTTCAGCGGCACAGCAATACGGAGCGGGCAGAATGTCCTCACTGTGACGGAGAGGAGAAATGTAAGCCTGTGTTCATTATACCAGACTCATCATTTTTTTGTATGATCTGGTTTCTCGGGTTGCTCGTATGTCCCTGTGCCTGCTGTGCTGCGGCTTCACTACAGTGCCCTGAGCTGTGCGTTTCCTTTTATTTATTGTGCTGGGGTGATACTGGACTTCATACGTCTACGGCTGCCTATCTCCCACCGGTTCTGAGAAAGTCTGAGCCACTAGCTCATCGATAGTGGTCTCTCCTGACTTAACTTCAGTTTCCTCTGAGATGAAAGTTAGATGGATATTATATTAGACCTTCTCATTCTAATTTCTGCCTCTCTTAAGTGCACGTTTACGTCACTTACCTCCTCGTACGTGGGCTGAACCACCTCTCTAGACCCGTCTACAAGTTCACCAATTCTCTCTTTGGTATTTAATGTACAGTTTAAGGCATGTATTAGTTTGTCATTTAAATTTTTTTCCAATAGCTTTCTTTGTTGGTATAGTTGCTCTGTGGTCTACTTGGTCATTTTCCATTGTTCTGTATCACTATTATGTATTATTATACTATTCTTCGTTTTTTTTTGTATTTCCTACATAGTTGTCTTCCCTTTTCTAACTTGGTGTCTGTTTCCTAATATGTGAAATCCTTGGGGAACTTAATCCACATCGCCCTCCCGTCCCTCTGATGACTTTCCTTTTGCTGGTTTTATCTCCTTGGGTGATTGGAAATTTGTAGGTAATTTTTGATGGAAATTCATCCTAAATGTTTAAACTGGTGTTGCTTTTCTTTAAAAGAAAAAAAAAAAAGTACATTTGCTTCTGAGAGGACTACAAAGCTGGAATCAGGGATCTCTTCTGGAAGCTTGGAGGGCCCTGGCTTCACGGGGGACCCCTCCAGGACCGCTCTCCCACCTTGGCCTGGGCCCTGAGCTGGTCTCGTGATCTGAGTGGTGTTGGTATTTGCACTTGCGGACACCGGCTTTTATGTTTGTTTGCTCACAGTAACAACCTCAAGGGAGACCTCCAAGATGTCTCGGAGTCCCTGACATTCCTGACGGAGACATACTTGCCTCTGTTTATCCTGGACCTAGTCATCTTTTAGCAGGAGGGCCTGATGGATTATCTAGCTTGCAACACTTCCAGAATTTGGGGCCTTTATCTTCTGTGTTTGGAAAATAACATTTGGGACACATTCCTCTCCACTCCGAACGATGTTATAAAAGCCGCCTAATGTTTGAAGAGTCTACCAGCACCGCCATAGACATCGTGTCATCTGTTTCTCTGAACAGTCCCAGCAGGCAGGCAGAGCAAACAAGATCACCACGGTATCAACAGGACTCTGAGGCCAAAGGCAGTGAAGGGGCTTCCCTAAGCTGCTCACTTTTATGATTTCTGCTAGGATTTTATGCTGATGCCTCCCACCTGGCATCTCCAGCCACTGCTCTCCCTTAAGGAATGTGTTTGTCTTACTGCTGGGTGCACGTCATCATCCAGATGCCCCTGGTTCCCTGGAAGCCCCAACACACACGAGAGGAAACTCATCCCTCCCCCAACTGAGCTGCCCTGTAGTTTCACCTCTGTCCACCTGGCCAGGCCCAGCTGGCCGATCAGTCCCCGGCTTGTGTGGATTTCACCTTCTAGAAACGTGTTGTAGCCACGAGTAGCTAGTTAAGTGTAAAGTGGTTAAAGTGAAAAGTGCAGTTCCTCTGTCACACCAGCCACGTTGAAAGTGTTCAGTGGGGTGCTTCCCTGGTGGCGCAGTGGTTAAGAATCCACCTGCCAGTGCAGGGGACATGGGTTCGAGCCCTGGTCCGGGAAGATCCCACATGCCGCAGAGCCACAAAGCCCGTGCACCACAACTACTGAAGCCCACGCTCTAGAGCCTGTGAGCCACAACTACTGAGCCCACGTGCCACAACTACTGAAGCCCGCATGCCTAGAGCTCGGCTCTGCAACAAGAGAAGCCATCGCAATGAGAAGCCTGTGCACCACGACGAAGAGTAGCCCCTGCTCGCCGCAACTAGGGAAAGCCTGCGTGCAGCAACAAAGACCCAACGCAGCCAGACATAAGTAAATAAATTTATAAAAATAAATAAATAATTTTAGAAGTGTTCAGTGGCCCCATGCAGCTGGTGGATGCTGTACCAGAAAGCAGGTCAGGGAACACTCCCGTCGTCACAGCAAGTTCTCCTGGACGGCACTGCTCTAAGGGTCTCTCTGACCCACCCGTTCTGCTCCCTCCACTCCCACTGCCCCTGCACAGCCTGTCCCGCTGCCCTCACTTCTGCCCCTTGTCCATCTATCCCCACACCGCAGCTCGTACCACAGTCACACCCCTGACCTACCTTGCGGCGTGCCTGCCTAGAGCCTTCAATCCCGACCCCCCAACCGCCTTCCCGTCCCGCCCCTCACCTTCCCCTGCCTCAGCTCTTCCCTTAGGAGGGATTAAACTGCTCTGTTTTTCTGACCACACTCCCCAGAACCTCATGCCTTTGCCTTACTTATACAATCGCCTTGCCCTTTCAAAGATCTTTCAGATGAATGATAAAGAAGATGTGGTACATATGTATACACACACACGCGCACACACACACACACACACACACACACACACACAATGGAATATTACTCAGCCATAAAAAAGAATGAAAACTGGCCATTTGCAACAGTATGGATGGACTTGGAGGGCATTATGTTTAGTGAAATAAGTCAGACGAAGAAACACAAATACTGCATGTTTTCACTTATATGTGGAATCTGAAAAATAAGATGAATGAAGACAACAAAACAGAAACAGACTCACTGATATAGAGAACAAACTAGTGGGTTACCAGTGGGGAGAGGGGTGGTGGGAAGGGCAAGACAGGGGTAGGGGATTAAGAGGTACAAACTACTATGCGAGAAAATAAGCTACAAGGATATATTGTACAGCACCGGGAATAGAGCCCATATCTTATAATAACTTTAAATGGAGTATAATCTACAAAAACATTGAATCACTATACTGCATACCTGCAACTAATATGAAATTGTAAATCAACAATACTTGAATTATAAAAAAAAGATCCTTCCCTCCCTCACCTCCAGGATGAAGACTTTACTTACAGGCCCCCAATTCTGAAAATGCTTTGGTGCTCCTATGTAATGCAAAATAAAGACAATTTATTAAAGCCAAAACCCAAGGGGAGGGAAATCAAAGCTCTTATTTCCTCTGTAATTACTAATGCTTTGGTGAAAAATATCAAACTCTTTTTAAAAAATGTGTTTCCACTCAGTTTTAAGTGTTTCTCTTTTGCTAGAACTAAAACCATTACTTGCAATACTTCGTGGGCATTCGGCACGATTTGAAATCTTCAAGGCTGAATTCCAGGAAGCCTTCCTTAACCGCCGTCCTTCTCCACCCTACCCCCATCCCCACCGGTCTGGGGACCCTCACTCTAAGTTCCCGTAACGTCCCATGGAAATTGTACCCCAACCTTATACTAAGATGGCCAGCTGCTCATGTGGCTGCCGCCCTCCCCTGCTAGACCACAGGCCTCTCAAAAGCAGGGTCCATGACAGGTTCGCCTTCGTACCCCCGGGAGGGCTCAGAGAATGAACGCAGAAGCCAGGACTGACGCCTGCCCCGTGCCCTTTCCTGGGCACCACAGGGTCCCCAGCAGGCAAAGAGAGCCAGAACAAACTCAGGCTTTGCACTCTAGCCTCCGCTATCTTTCCTCAAGCCCCAGGGCCATCCCCCAGAGCACAGCGAAACCAGGGGACCGACTGCACACATCTTTCCAGCTTTGTTTTTCGAAGCCACAACACTCCGGGCCCAGAACACCAATTTTCACATTGCTTTGCACTCAGCGTTCAGGATGCCAACTCCAAGCATTTTAAATGGTAAAGAGCAGAGGAAAGAAATTAATCAGCTCAAAATACTTCAATAATACTCAAGCCATATCACAAGGTCACCATGCACAAGACAGAATGGATTTTTAATCTCATCCTGAATTCACAGAAACAGACCTCTGACATTCTCCCTCCCTTTCGTTCTTCTTTTTTTTTAATTGAAGTGAAATTTACATAATAAAACGAACCATTTTAAAGTGAACAATTCAGGGGCGTTTAGTACATTCACAGTGTGGTACACAACTACCCCTATCTGGTGCCAAAATATTTTCATCACCCTGAAAGAGAACCCACGCCCGTTAAGCAGTAAGCTCCCCATAAGCTCCCCATCCCCCCTCCACGTCCTGGCAACCAGCAATCTTTGCCCTACCTCTATGCATTTGCATACTATAGATATTTCATATGAATGGCGTCATACAGTCCTTTGTGACTTGCTTCTTTCACTTAGCATAATGTCTTCAAGGTTCATCAGTAGTGTTAGCAGGTATCAGTACTTCATTCTTTCTTCTTTTTTTTTTTATTTATTTGCGGTACGCGGGCCTCTCACCGTTGGGGCGTCTCCCGTTGCGGAGCACAGGCTCCGGACGCGCAGGCTCAGCGGCCATGGCTCACGGGCCCAGCCGCTCCGCGGCACGTGGGATCTTCCCGGACCGGGGCACGAACCCGTGTCCCCTGCATCGGCAGGCGGACTCTCAACCACTGCACCACCAGGGGAGCCCACTTCATTCTTTTTTGTGGCTGTATAATATTCCATTGTATGTACACACCACATTGTGTCTACCCATTCATCCATCGGTGGACAGTTGGACGATTTCCACCTCTTGGCTGCTATGAATAGTGATTGTAAGAAGGTACATGCGCATGTATTTGAGCGCCTGTTTTCTATTATAATACCTCTTTCATTCTCTTTTGTTCTTCCTCTTTTTTTTAAGTAAAATTTATTTTATTTTTGGAAGCATCGGTTCTTCATTGCTGTGCACGGGCTTTCTCTAGTTGCGGCGAGCAGGGGCTACTCTTTGTTGCAGTGCACAGGCTTCTCACTGCGGTGGCTTCTCTCGTTGCATGACACTGGTTCTAGGCGTGCAGCTTCAGTAGTTGTGGCGTGTGGGCTCAGTCGTTGTGGCGTGCAGGCTTCAGTAGTTGTGGCGTGTGGGCTCAGTCGTTGTGGCGTGCAGGCTCAGTAGTTGTGGTGTGCAGGCTCAGTCGTTGTGGCTCGTGGGCTCCAGTAGTTGTGGCTCGTGGGCTCAGTTGCTCCGTGGCATGTGGGATCTTCCCGGACCAGGGCTCGAACCTGTGTCCCCCGCACCAGCAGGCAGATTCTTCAGTGCTGCGCCACCAGGGAAGCCCTCTCTTGTTCTTCATCTCTCCTTCTCAGCCACAACTTCCCCAGAGTTCATGCTGGAGCCACTAACAACGCTCTATTAGAATTTAAACACAGCCTGTCCCCAAAAGCAGGGCGATGAGCTAAAGCCCCTCCTCAGGACCAAGGTGGGCAGGACCTCTGAGCAGAGAGAGGCTGGAGAGTCACTGAGTGTTGAGTGAACATGCCCAGCACAGTCTCTGGCGCATAGCAGGTTCACAGTAAATGTTTGTTGACTCTGATTACAAAGGAGCTTAATTCAGAGGAGTTACAGGAGGGACCACGAGAAGGAAAAGTAGATGCACAGACCAAGCAAGAGTCAAGAGAAGCAAAGGGCACCTCAGAGAGCAGCGAAGTGGGAAGGGTAACAAGAGACTGAAAATCAAGCTCTGCTGAGGGAGGCACCTTCCCACCAGAAGACATCCCGGGCAAGATGAAAAGGGAGGGACCCTTATCAAACGGCTATCGTTTCCTTTTTTGAAAGTCCGAAGTCTAACATGCAGGAAAGGACACGGGACCAAGAGGTGGGGGCTTCTTTCTAGCCTGTCAGCTGACTGAACTGTTTTCAGTCTCTTGCCACATCTACAGGGTGGCCTTAAATCTGCAAACAAAGATCATATTACTTTATCAGGTACTAGAACGGAATATCAGTAACCCACTTAGCAAGGGGTACTAGGCCTGTGTTTACCGATTTGGTGACCACCCTCCACAGGTGAAGTAACTTCCATCCATGAGGCAGAGAGGATTCAGACCCCGTGCCTCAACACGTTCAGGCAGTGCCCGGCAGGGCTACAAAGTACTGGACGATGCATCCTTTTTATTAAGATCACGCCCACCAGGGGTTTTCTTCACATACACCCTTGCCCGGCCAATAAATCCTACCTCTTCCACCTCCTTTTGCAGAGACCGGGTAAGAGCATGAAACATCCACAAAATGGAAACTCAGTCCTTAAATAGCTGAGAAGTGAACTATGTGGGACTGGTTTCTCTCGCTGGGTGGCAGCTTAAATAAACACGAAATCCTGCCTTTTTCCACAGTGGACTTCTGACCATGACAATGGAGCTATTTGGTTTTGATGAAATGTTCAAGTTTTTAAAGTTAAGAGTAACTGACAGCCCAGCTCCTTGCCCTGGTTCCCAGGGTGACCGGGGTTTCAGATTCCTGGTCAGTTACACCGCATCAGATGACCCGTTATTAGCCGAGGCCCAGTGTCGGACATGCCAAGCACGGGACGTGGGGAGAGGCCTTTCTCATGCTCCGGTCCAAGCCCCGGGTGGCCTGACAGCGGGGGGCTGCAGCACACAACCCAAACCCAAGGGCCACGGAGAAAGAAAACGCGTACCGGTACTGAGGGCGAGGGCGAGGGCGAGAACCGCCCCCAGTGTGCTTGCACAGGGGGCAGGGCATCTTGTCTTGTCACCTTCTGTGTCTGAGCGCCTGGACCCGGGCCAGCACAGAGCAGGGGGCCCGTGTGTATTCGCTGAGTCAGGGAACCACCCACATGGAGGCAATGGGGTCACACCTTCCAGAGCACCGGCCGGCCTGGCCGCAGTGACAGACAGACGCTTGAACATCTCCTGGTCAAGCTAAGCCCTCGGTTCTAAACTCAGATGTGATCATGGCTGTCGTGTTCTAAACAAGAGAATGGAAGAGTCCCCCCATTGGGAGGTCCCCGCAGCACGGCCCAGCCATCTGAGCGCAAAACACAGAAGAGGGTTGTTCCTTCCCTTTCAGAGACAAAACTTGGATCGCCATATCCTTGCAAAAACACAACGAAACGCTTCTCTCAGGGCTGCTCTCGGAGAATCTCTTTCCCTTTCTGGGGCACCAAGCTTTCCTGCCCGCCGGTGTGTTTAGCCCTAATTGACTCCAAGTGTTTATCGGCAACACTTCCTACATGAAAATAACACAATAGGTACACCAAGGTTAAGCATTTGAATGTATGATTTGGAAGGAAAAATAAACACAACAGAAAACACCTATAAGAGGCTCCCAAGAGTGGAAAACACAGGGCCTCACTGCTCCCATCTTCCTGTTTCTAAAAAAAATTATCGTGCAACTTCTGAGTGAACTGGCTAACACTGACCCGCACAACGTAATTTCTCAGGCAATTGTATTTATTTATAAGAGTAAAACGGACTCCAACCTACCAAAGTGCTTTTGGGTCCTCAGAGATGATGATGATCACAGATAATATAAAGTCAGAAAGACAGATATGCGCTGGGAGGTGTTCAAGCGTGACAGATTGGCGGTATGCACTTGTTTGTTTTTTTCGTTTGGTTCTCATTTCCTAACTAACAAGTGGTACAAGGAAAAACATCTTTGGGTTGAGCTAGAAGCTCAGGTCCTTGTCTCCTCTTCCTGGAGCCCCCGTGAAACCGTCACTTGGGAGGCACTGCTCTGGGATAATTTCTGTGTCTAACACGGCCTTGTCAATTCACCGCAAGGCTGAGTTTAGGAAAAACCAGGCTGGAGAAGATTCTTATCCGAGCATCTATCTGTGGGAAGGCAGGGGAGGCAGAGGAACAATGCAGTGACAGCCAAATGTTTCTCAGTAACTCTCCCTCCCTCTCCTAATTCAAAACATTATACTTCATTATTGGTGTAGCACCAGAGTACATTCTTTGCTCCGGTGATTCACTCCATTTTCCTGAGAACACAACGGAGAGAGGCTCCCAGTGTAGAGTTACTGATCTGCCTCCAGATTAAGTCCAAGCTAAACTGCTCACTTAACATTTTGTTTTCCCCGAAGCACAGCGGGTCCGCAGGGTGGGGGAAGTCCACAGGGCGGGCAGCTCCCTCGGCCAAGTCACAAGATCTGGGTTCTTTCGGGATCTCAAATCACAGGCTGAGGAGACCAGCAAGCAGGCTTGGGAGAAGCTGGGCTCCACAAAGAAGTGAGGTGGCCTGTAGAGCTAAAGGTAAATCGATGAGGGCACTTGCCTTAGGAGTTCAGACGCACGTGGGGCTGTGACTGATTTGGACCAAGTCCAGCCTCACTCGGGCACTGAAATGATCAAAAGTCGTGGTTCACAGGACAAAAGACGACAGGGGAGAGGAAATGAATAGAAAAGAGGCTGCCTGGGGATCCACAAGGGGCACCCCACATAAGTCAGGCAGCACGTGTTAACAAGGAATCCGCCACGCAGCCGTGGAGGGACCAGTCTGGTTCCCATTCAATGGGTGGTTTTGCCCTGGACCCCGCTGTACTCTCAATGCACGGGGCTGGGGCCCGTGCACAGTGGGTACCACCGGGTGCCGTAGCTTGGTTCACCCACATCGGTCTTCCCCTTGCTGTTTCTCTTCCTGTCTGGCATTGGCAAAAATCAGACAGACCAAGTCCAAAGGAGAGTAAGAATGAGAAAAAGTCATGCGTAATTTTTCAAACTACCTTTGATCATCAGTGCCTTCCCCACAAAAGCCGTCACCAAAGCCATGAGTGATCAGTGCAACTCGTGGGCTGGATTTTAGCCTTTCTCTCTTTAGAGACTTCAGATGCCCCAGGATGGCAGTAAGGAACCCATCACAAAATAAACCATGAATGAAATAACTAGTCCTCAGGTCATTCAACCCGGGCTGACAAGGGCATTTCCGGAGCCCCTCCAGGTGCGGGACCATCCTGGCCCTCTGAACTCGGCTGCATCCTGACGATGAGAAAGCCACCTGGGAGATGAACACACCAAAGGCCCTCGCCACACGGGAGAGTGAGAAGAACAGGAGAGAGTGACACCTAGGACAGGAAGGGCTGACTTGCTGCAAGTGATCTGTCAAGGAAGAGAAAAGGAAGCTGTCGCTTTACGGCCCTTTTGAACCGAGAAGGAAGTCCACCCAGCTGGGCTTGGAAACAGAGGTAGTCAGTCGGCCCCAATCCTGAGTGTTCTGGAAGGATCCACAGCCACTGTGACGTGGTCTCAACTCAGATACTGGAGTCCACACCATCTCTGAGGCCCCCCTTCATCCTGCTCCTGGCTGGAAAGCCTTATGAGTGGGACCAGGCAGCGCCAAACAGGAAAAAATGGACCGTAACCGTGGGCGCGAAGCTACGGAGATGTTTGGAATGATATTTCTGGTGTCTTCTGGCGAAGTGCCTCCACTTTCCACTTTTCCCATCTCAGTTTCCTCATCAACAAAGCAATGGAAACGCCAACACTAATCCCACCTGAAAGTGAGGTGTGACTGACCACCAGTACCCAAAAGAGAATGGAAACATACACGCTCCTGAAAAAGCCAACACTCGATATTCACCTAAAAAATAAATCACTAAATTCAACTAAGTATTTACCGAACATCTATCATCTACAAGCCATGCTAATAAGCCTTTGGGATTATCAGAGCATCCTCTCTAGAGTTCACATTTGCCCACGAGTAATTTTAAAGGTCATTAACGGGCTTTTAAGGATATTACCAGTACTAAGTGACATGTTTAATTGGATATTCCGGTAAAGCTCCCCCATCCCCCTCCATGTCCTTGAAATAAATTAAAAGATTACGCAACAGTAACGTACTAACCCCTCCCCCTCTATTGTGTTCCAGTCAGAAAGGATCAATAAATGTCTATGGTCAAAGTGGGTTTGATAGAGGGAGAAAGGGGGTCTTGTAGCAGCCATATCACTGCTTAGAAGACTCACGATGGCCATGGGGAAAAGAGCCCAGCCAGAGGAAGACCACTGCTAGTCACTGACCCTTGCTCAGAATGTTCTGGAAAGAATGCCAGGATGGGGCGTGTCACTCAGGAAGTCTGGACCTGCCATCAGTCAACGGCGACATCATTACATCCCTTCCTGAATTCTTCCTCTGAGCTTAGAGCCCTCCTTGACCCCCTTTCTCTCACAGCCTCCTCCCCAATTCCAGCCAATCCTGCCTGCTCCATCTTCAAAACTGACCCGAATCCAGCTGCTCCCCAGCTCCCCAGCTGCCGTCTGTTATCTAAAGTACTGCAGTAGGCCCCCACCATGTGTTTCTGGTTCTACTTTGCCCCTACGGCCTATTCTCCACACAGTGGCCACAATGACGCTTTTAAAACATAATTCAGATGTCATCCCCAGTATATAACTCCCTAATGCCCTCTCTCTAGGAGCCAGAATACAATTCAAAATCCTTAGGGTGGTACACAAAGCCCACCCTGACTCAGGCTCTGGCTTGCTCTCTGACCTCACTTCATACCCTTGAAGGCGTTTTTCAATAGGGCAATTCCGCGAACACGCCAAGCACGCACCTGCCACAGGATCTTTGCACGCGCTGCTTCCTCCGCAATAAGATGCCCTTACTCCCGAGAGCCCTACAGCTCACCCTCTCACTTCCCGTGTCTACAGGCTCAAATGCCATCTTCTTGGAGAGGGCTTTCCTGACCACCTAACTGCACCTCTGGTTACTCCCCATCCCTGTTGGTTAGGTCTCCCCAGCATTTGTCACCACCGGGCATTCTACTGAATTTATTAACTTACTGTCTGTCGTCTTCTCTAGAATGCATGTTCCATGAGCGCCAGAAGTCTGTTGTGCATTTTTATATCCCGTGTGCCTAGAACTGGGCATGGCATGTGGTTGACAGCCAATGATCCTTTTGAATGAATGAGTAACCGCCTTGATTTTATTTTCTTCATTGGCAAAAGGGAGGTAATAGTAACTCATCTGCTTCGCAGAACTGTTCAATACTTAAGTGAGATAATACATGTGGAAGCATTTTGCAAAGTATAAAGTGCAAAATTCTCTAAGTGAAAGGTATTATTTCTATTCGCCCACTGGCCTGGGGACAAAGCAGAGCCAGTAACTCAATCAGCATCACCTACAAGTGAGCTGCGCAGATATTCAGGAAAACATAGTTTTGGACATGCAGTGGTGGTAACTGCAATCCCTCAACTGAAAAACCTGTTCCATGCAAAAAAAAAAAAAAAAGAGAGAGAGAGAGAGAAAAACTCAGGGAGAATGTAAGATAGAAAAATGTAGGGTACTGAGTATTACAGAAAATGTGCTGTAATATTTGAATTCCATATTCACAAACTTTAAAATGAATCAATACCAGAAAAAAGGAGGAGGTATATTCACTGGGACAAACACACAGCACGGACCCCGCTGTAGTGCTGGCAGGCCTCCGCGGTTTCCACAACTAAATGGCTTGGAGGAACCAGTTGCTATGGCTTAAGACCCCAGCACACCAAAAGCCTGAAGGCGGCCCTGACGACTTCTGTCACTCAGGCTTTGGAAAGTCACACCGCTCCTTTGGTAATCTGTACCATTTTGCCCCATTTTGTCCCGCTGCTCCCTGAGAAGTAGTAAACAATTAGGAGGGAGCATCTAACAGAGGGTGAGAAAAAGGAGTGCCTAGGAGTTGACAGCACAGTAAGAAGAGGGAGGGGTGGGCCTGAAGGATAGCAAGAGGCCGTTTCCACACCCACCCCCAGGACGAAAATAAAACCCACAGAAATAGGTCAGCAAAGCAGCTCCAGGCTGCGATCTGGTGCGAGATGAGGCTCACGAACAGGGCTCCAGGGGGCGGGAGGTGATGCGAATGAGAAAATTATAAAAAAAAAAAAAAAAAAAAAGAGAGAGAGAGAGAGAGAAAAAATCAGGGAGAATGTAAGATAGAAAAATGTAGGGTACTGAGTATTACAGAAAATGTGCTGTAATATTTGAATTCCATATTCACAAACTTTAAAATGAATCAATACCAGAAAAAAGGAGGAGGTATATTCACTGGGACAAACACACACAGCACGGACCCCGCTGTAGCGCTGGCAGGCCTCCGCGGTTTCCACAACTAAATGGCTTGGAGGAACCAGTTGCTATGGCTTAAGACCCCAGCACACCAAAAGCCTGAAGGCGGCCCTGACGACTTCTGTCACTCAGGCTTTGGAAAGTCACACCGCTCCTTTGGTAATCAAAAAAAAAAAAAAGAGAGAGAGAGAGAGAAAAACTCAGGGAGAATGTAAGATAGAAAAATGTAGGGTACTGAGTATTACAGAAAATGTGCTGTAATATTTGAATTCCATATTCACAAACTTTAAAATGAATCAATACCAGAAAAAAGGAGGAGGTATATTCACTGGGACAAACACACAGCACGGACCCCGCTGTAGTGCTGGCAGGCCTCCGCGGTTTCCACAACTAAATGGCTTGGAGGAACCAGTTGCTATGGCTTAAGACCCCAGCACACCAAAAGCCTGAAGGCGGCCCTGACGACTTCTGTCACTCAGGCTTTGGAAAGTCACACCGCTCCTTTGGTAATCTGTACCATTTTGCCCCATTTTGTCCCGCTGCTCCCTGAGAAGTAGTAAACAATTAGGAGGGAGCATCTAACAGAGGGTGAGAAAAAGGAGTGCCTAGGGGTTGACAGCACAGTAAGAAGAGGGAGGGGTGGGCCTGAAGGATAGCAAGAGGCCGTTTCCACACCCACCCCCAGGACGAAAATAAAACCCACAGAAATAGGTCAGCAAAGCAGCTCCGGGCTGCGATCTGGTGCGAGATGAGGCTCACGAACAGGGCTCCAGGGGGCGGGAGGTGATGCGGGGAGAAGGGACTCGTTCACACGGAGCAAACCCTGCACAGAGAAAGGAAAGTACCCCACCCCCCCATCAAATGCCAGGGTCCACGGTCAGGACACCACGCAGTCAGTCCTTGGCTGCACAGGGAGGACGGAGCACATGCAGGGTTGAAATCATAACCTTAAGGCCTGTGCCAGTTAAATCCCATTCGCAGCAGCACTTCCTCCTCAGATTCCACGTGGCCCAAGTCCCTCTTAGATCCCTTTCTAACATCCCTAGTGTCGAATATTCTTAGAAAGTAGGGAATGTCTTTCTTAAATAAAAATATATTAAATATTGGCTGTGCGCTAGACAGTTTGCTAAGTGATGGACGCACATTGTCCTACCTAAGCTGCATGAAGCCTGGGTACAGCCGTCACTTGTCACTCCATCACTGCCCATTTGGGAAGACGGACTCTCATAGGGGCAAGGAACCTGCTCAAGGTCACGTGAGTGACAAGGGCAGCACTGAGACCTGGCTCCAAAACTCATGCCATATCCTTACCCTGCAGCTACAGGTCCTACGAGAGAGATTCTGGGAGCACAGGTGGCCTAAGAGCTGCCCCAAGGCTTGGAAGTCTTGACGGGCACATGTGAGAACCCTAGACGTAACCCTGAGTCCCCCGCTCAGACTAGGTGAAGCCAGCCCTCAGGTGGGGATGGGAAAGTCAGAGCCCGGGGCCCCAAAGCTCTAAATCTTGGCTCCAATAGCCAGCCCCTGAGGGATGAACAAAGCAGAGCCTCCAAGATGCCTGGGGCTCCCGTTCAGCTCAAGAAGGTTGAGGTTTCGCTGCAGTGAAGGGCCACCTGGGGGTGCAGCCCACGACAGGCAGGAGGACGTTCTCGGGGAGAAAGGGGCCTGAGGAAAGTACACGACGAAGCAGGAAGAATTTCAGGTCTAGAGAAAGGGCTGCGCCCTTCCCCTGGGCCAAGCTCACCCGTCTCAGGGGATAAGTGGACAGCCTTTCACCCGCCCCCCTCTTCAGGAGCGCAGGTACTGAAGGTGGTGACAGTGACTAGGCCACAAAGCACTCAGAGCTAGAAAAGCTCCTGGACACGGCTCGTTCGGGTGGGGAGAGGGGAAGGGGCCACACGAGGCAAAAAGAGCAGAAGTGCGCAAGCATCAGCAAGTTCTGAGACCCAAAGGGAACACTTTCCTGAGAGCATCTGAGCTTCCCAATGCCTCACACACCCACCAAGGTTTGAATTTATTGTCTAGAGGTAAGAGCTTTAATCCTGCATAGAGAACAATACAACGCCCAAAGCGATCTTAGTAAAGAAAAAGAAACTGCATTGCATATTTGAAAGTTGCTAAGAGCTCTTAAAAGTTCTCATCACAAGGAAGAAAACTTGTAACTATGTATGCGGATGAATGTTAACTAGACTTACTGTGGCAACCACGATCACTTCGCAGTATATACAAATACTGCATCATTATATTGTACACCTGAAACTAACGTAACATTCTATATCAATTATATCTCAATTTAAAAAAATTTTTAAAAGAACAAACCTTTACAGTGTATCTATTTACTGAATTGTATGTCATTTGTAGCACACGTACATATTAAAATGTACATTCATACACTTTTTAAAAGACTGAAAGGATATACAATAAAATTCTAGTTAGGGATGATAGAAAGATTATGGATAATTTCTATTTCTTTATTTTTGGTTATTTCTATTTTATACATTACTCACAATGTAGTCTATTTACAATAAAAGTCCATTGCATTATTTAAAATAAAAACCATTTTTAAGTACATCACTTAAGTGGACCCCAAAGGCCCCTAATTTCACCAGCCTCTTAACTTTATCTCTCAAAGAAGTTGTTAAATATTCTCAGATGTCTAGAAACATAGTTGGGATGCCTCTTTTCCATCTGATTAAAAAAATTACTCACTGTAGGCCAATTTATGGTAACTCTACTACAAAAAATGCAACTTATGCTTCTGGTTGAAAATCACAGCATTACCTCAACTTCAGCTGGAAGATAGAGAAACAACATTTAGGATTGAAAGACTGAGTTTTAGAAGAAAATTGTAATTGGAAAAAAGAAATTAAATACAACTAAAAAGAATTCCCAGAAAGGATTCTCGGTTCCCATGGAGGGGCTTATTGTGGTCTAGTATCATTGCTGAGACCTTCCAGGTAGGGCCTAGGAAGTTCCCTAGTCCTTCCCCGTTCTCCCTTCTCTCATCCTGCTTTCCCCTTTCACATCTCTCACTGCCTACTTATTTGCCAAGTTCAAACAATTGCTAGATCTCCAGACCTGGGAGTAAAATATGCTGTCATCAGGCATGCAACCCCTAAACCTTAGCACATAAGCTGACCTGGATGAGCTCCAGCCAGCCAACTGCAAGCGATAAGACAGACAAAGAAACAGGTGTGCAATATGCCCTGTCCACTCGGGTTCGAAGTTCCTCTGGATCATTTTCACCAGCTGGATCTTAAAGACGAATCTATAAATAAGAGGTACACTGACTCACCATGCTGGTTTGCCCAAGACTGATGGGTTTTCTAGGACACGGGCCTTATACTGCTCAAACCGGGATAGGCCCAGGCAAACCAGGACGAGTTGGTCACAGTACTGCCATAGGACATCTATGCCGATAATACCTCAGACTCTAGAAGTTACCTGGTTTAGAGACCACACGTATGTGCACATGGGCACACACCTCTCAGTCACCCATGTACCCACACCTGCACAGTCACATACACATGCCTGTGTACATCTCACACCAGAGCTGGTCCCTTTCTTTCCCTCATTTTCTGCTCCAGCCAATTCTCACAGTTCACCTTGTCATTATAAATGATGTTTCTCCCTCTGATTACTCATGTCCTCATGTGTTTCCCTGGTTAGACATGGGATACTTCTCTCTGAAACCTGAAAAGTATATCTTGCCAATTTCATGTTTTTTTGTTTTTTTTTTTTAATTTTGCGGTACGCGGGCCTCTCACCGCTGTGGCCTCTCCCGACGCGGAGCAGAGGCTCCGGACGTGCAGGCTCAGCGGCCATAGCCCACGGGCCCAGCCGCTCCACGGCATGTGGGGTCTTCCCGGACCGGGGCACGAACCCGCGTCCCCTGCATCGGCAGGCGGACCCTCAACCACTGCACCACCAGGAAAGCCCTATGTATTTTTTTTTAATAAAATGCAAGCATCAGCTCATTAAAAGGATCTCCTTTCCCCAGACTGTGATGGGCTTTTCCTTTTTTCGATATTATCAACATGTCTGCACATGACCTCTGGCCCAGGGGGACCCTGACAATTGTATGTGATGTGATCCTGAAGATCACGAGCAGCTCTATCCCCTTTTCACTTTGAAAACAAGGGCTATGGAGCCAGATTCCAGGACCCCAAGCCCTGGACGGCGCAGCCTTGTTTGAGGAGAGGAAAATCAGGGCCCTGGCTCCATGTGACTGTGACCACGCCAGCCGGGACTTCCCTTTGGGGCTTGTTTGTGACTAGTGTTTAATCGTAGACAGTGTCCACAAGAAAGGAAACCTCAAAAAGTACCAGGCCACAATGCAAATCACTCCAGTTGTCAACAATGTACAACTCACGTAGAGATGGCAGTTACCACCCACAGCTGCTGGCCAAGTTTGGGGTAAAAAAACTCCCCAAATCAGAACTAGAAGTGCTGAAATATTCACAAGTGGTGGTAGTGAGCTAAATAATATGATCCTATGAGGAGTATTAAAGATTCCAAAATCCCTTCTGTTTTAAATCCCCTTCAGTGGAATATAAAACGTCCCCGAAGTACAGACCAAACGTGATGCTGTCTCTCTCGTCCTACATAAAAAAGCAATGTTTAGGAACGCTTTTTTATACTTCCATGTCAGTGAGATTAGCAAAACTGGACCTCTTCCCTGGCTCTAATTTGTATGTATTTGCTTATTTTTGATTTATGCAGCTCTTTGTGCTTTGCAAATTCTGAGAAAAATCAGCAGAACAAAATAGTCTAAGCCACGGATTTGGTCTATTTCATGCTCTGAAAAAATTTCTCCAAGTCAAGAGTCCAATTATAAATGTGTTTAAAAAAAAGAAAAAGAAAAAACACTGTTTGGGCATGGAGACATGATCTAAATGTATTCACCTGTTGGATCCGTAACGTGATTACCCACAACAGACGGGGACCAGCTGAGTCATGTTGGGCAAACAGCCTGACTTTCCCGGCCTCTGTTGCCGCACTTTTCGACCAGATGATAACCAAAGCCCATTCTTTCCAATGCTGCGTTTCTGTCATGACAGGAGGTGTTGGAGAAAATCTAATATTCGAGTCAGATGAAGCTTCAATAAAATTTTAAGAAACACTTCTAATTCAGTTTTAAAACATAAGGCAGTTTTCTGCCTTAATAAACATACATCATTCTTTAATGACTGAGGCTCCTGCAGAATTATGTTAGCTCCTACTGAGAAATAAGGTCGGAAGAAAGTAATGTTGTCTGGTTGAAAGAATCCTGAAGACACAGCACACACCTCTCTCCCTCACACACGCACAAAATACAAGAATCAAATGAGCTCATTCACACATGTAAGAACATTTTGCAAACTGTCAAGTTCATGGGCAGGGCATTATTTTAAAATCGACTGAATGCTTGCTTGGCCAAGGACCTACCTAGAAGTTGGTTTCTCCAGAGTGATAAAAGTGGGAGCCTAAATCTTTGCTTGCCTTTGTTTTGTTTTTTTAACTGAAGTATAGCTAATTTACAATATTGTGTTAGTTTCAGGTGTACAGCAAAGTGATTGTTATACATACCTATCGACATATATACGTATATACGCATATATATATATCTTTTCAGATTCTTTTCCCTCATAGATTACAAAATATTGAGTAGAGTTCCCCGTGCTCTACAGGAGGTCCTTGTTGGTTATCTATTTTATATATAATAGCGTGTATATGTTAATCCCAAACTCCTAATTTATCCCTCCCCCTCCTGTTTGTTTCTGAATTTGTCACTTTCTTTCCTTTAGTAGAGTTCAGAATAATAGATAATCCTGATTAACTGAAGGATCTGTTCATAGTCACTGAAGTATTATCACAATACGTAACACCAATCAGCTGATAACCAGTATTAGAAACAGTAGAGGAATCAATTTTTTGCATCCTACAGGATTTTCTCCTGATACCATAGTGGGTTTTCTTTTTTTTTTTAACCTAATATATAAACCTATAGGGAAACTGGACATTAAGGGGGAAAAATCAAGTCAAAAACAACCACCAGCAAAACAAACAGACTATACTCTGACGTGCTAATGCACTTTGATAAATAGAACCAGTTCAGAGTTTAATTAGTTGGTCTAAAATAGAGGTCAGCATACACAGACAATGTAATCTTTCCTAATTAGGAATTTTACTTTGGGCCAGAATCTGAAGTAATATACCAGTGGAAAATGCACGGGTCTTTGTGGTCAGACAGAGATCTGGGTTGAAATTCCAGTACTATCACCTATCAATTAGTGTGACCTTGAAGAGTTATTTGACCTCTGGCTTACCTTTAAAATGGGGAGAAATCTACTCTGTGGATTCGGGAGAGGACTCAACTAATGGAAGCAGGTGTCATACAAATGTAAACACCATCCTCTTCCCCCACTTCATCTACTTATTTTTCCATTCTTTTCTTTTAACATACCTGTCAGGAAAACATACACACAAGCCTCTCTAGAAATTTTCCACCCTACTAGTTGATGACTTTGCAACCCCGAGGGCAGGACTTCTGTAGGTCCTCACTGTGGGAAATGTTTAACATAAAAGTCCTCCCCCCCCCCCACCCCCCCGCCCCACAAGCGTCACAGATTCTGACTGCAGCCACTCTGCCAGCAAGCACAGGTTAAGCTACATCGATACACAAATGATTAATAAATGCCCCACCAACCATTTGATTTATGGCCAGAACTACTATTTCTATGCTACTATGTTCTATTTCCTCTTGCTCTATTTCTGGTTAAATGGGTTGTATTAGGAAGTCCAACAACTGGAGAGACAAAGGAAATTGTTAATGCTAAGCACGTCCTTGCTGTGAAATGCTCATTAATTAATTACAATGGGAATGAATTTAGCCATTTTCCTCCATTCTTAAAGACCTCACTACAGTATTTACTTGTTTAAAATTTAGTATTAATTAATGATTCAACTATATGACCCTATGTTCATGTCAACCTTTGAGATGTGTCATTATAATGTGATTTTAACCAAGACTATGGTATTGCTATTACCACTATTAATTCTTAGCAACAAAAATAATACCAACTAGTTATTGAATACTTACGTGCCAAGCAGTGACAGGCTCTCTACAAACATCTAATTCGTTTTTTGCAACTCCCAATATCATTCTAATTTACTGATGAGAGATTGCCCAGATTCCCAAAGCTTATCACCGTCAAAGCCAAGATTTCAGGCCACATATTTTTTATCACCACGTCCATGCTCTTAGCCTCTCTGCTATTCTGCATGCACAGAGGAGTTGCCACTCACCCAGCATCATCTCCACGCCCATCAATTCATCAGCGTTTTAGTACCACAGCTTCCAGGAAGCACCTGGAGTAAAGGCTAATTGCTTAGTGAAAGAATCCACGTCTGATCCTTTGATTAAATCCCAGGAGTTCTTGGTCTTATTGTGAGAGAAAAGACCCCAGAAAGAAAAGAACAAATAATCTCACAATAGGTAACTTAGGTGCTTGGCATCACATAATTTGAATATCTTGAAATACATTTAAATGAGCTCATTTTATATCCTAAACAGGTTAACCGAGACATGTTTGTTCCTGCCAGCTGAGGACACTAAGGCATCAAGTCGCATCCTTGCTTTAGGGACAGACTGGGCTTCCTGACTCAGACCACTACATGACTCCTCCCAATGGCCTGAGGAAAGAGTGAGAGAGATGTAACTGTGGTTGTTACTGAAGAATCCAGAGATGACAACAAAAGATAAGATTAAGAGGATAGGTGTGCTTTATGCAAAGGGATAAAAAAATACCTGAAATAAAACTGAAGAACAGGAAGTTCCCTGACGGGCCAGCCGGTGGTTAGGACTCCACGTTTTCACTGCTGGGCTTTCATTCTGAGTCCCCAGGAGAGGGGAGCAGGGAGGGGACCATAGGAGTGAGGAGTTCAATACCTGGTAGGGGAACTAAGATCCCACAAGCCACATGGCACGGCAAAAGAAAAAAGAAAACAAACCCTGAAGATCAGAAGGTAATGAACAACAGAAAGAAAGAAATGGGGAACACAAGAAATACCATCTTAAGGATGAAAAAGGTTAAGAGTTTTGGCATTTGTCTGTGGCAGGCAAATTCCTAAAATGGACCCCAAGACCTCTTGTCCTAATCCCCAGGACTGAAAACAGGATGAGGTTATCACACCCTGATTATATTACCTGGCAAAGGGATTTTGCAGATGTAATTAAGGCTAATAATCAGTTGATTTAAAGTTAATCCAGAACGAGGTTACTATCCACGTGGGCCTGATCTAGTCCCCGGAACCCTTTAAAAGTAAAGTTTTCTCCAACTGGTGGCAGAAGATGCAATCAGAAAAATTCCCGGCACGATGCCATTGCTGGCTCTGAAGAGGAGGGGAAAGACGGTCTGCTGAGACTTCTAGAATCCAGGGCAGTCCTGGCTGACAGTGAGCAAGCAAACGGGGACCGCAGTCTTACAGCCACAAGGAAATAACTTCCTCCCAAAACTTGGACAAGCTTCAAGGTAGAGCCTTCTCCAAGCGTTTTCAGAGAAGAAGCCAGCTTGGCCGATATCTTGATTTCAGCCTTATGAGACTCTAACCAGAGCACCCAGCCAAGCCCTGCAGATTTATGATCTACAGAACAGTGAGCTAACAAGTGGATTTTTTTTTTTTTGCGGTACACGGGCCTCTCACTGTTGCGGCCTCTCCCATTGCGGAGCACAGGCTCCGGACGCGCAGGCTCAGCGGCCATGGCTCACGGGCCCAGCCGCTCCGTGGCATGTGGGATCCTCCCGGACCGGGGCACGAACCCGTGTCCCCTGCATCAGCAGGCGGACTGTCAACCACTGCGCCACCAGGGAAGCCCTGGATGTTGTTTTAAGCCCCTCAATTTGTGATAATTTGTTATGTAGCAGTAGAAAACTAATATACTGTCTGACTTGGGTTCAAATCTTAGCTCTGTCCTTTCTTCAATTTGTGATCTTGGGCACGTTACTTTAGCTCTTTGTTACCCCATCTGTAAAGGGAGATGATGAAGTACAGCCCAGAAAGTTGGTAGGAGGACTATTAGCTGCCTGGTCCTGGCACCTAGAAACTGACAACGTCTGCTACCTGTGAGAAAGAAATCAGAATCAGAATAAACTAGCTACCAGGTGGTGCTACCAGACACAAACAGCTGGGTTTTCATTCTGAGTCCCCAGCTGGCCCAAGAGAGAGGAGCAGGGAGAGGACCACGGGAGTGAGGAGTCGACATCTGGCTATTTATACCTACGACTGCTCACAACTCCAGTGTACAGAATCAAAGGGATTTCAAAGGTAAACTGCAGAGAGATGCTATGGAAAATCCGCAGAATTTGTAATCTATTTTATGTAATGATCTACTTAACACCCATGTCATTCCAAATGTATTTGAGGTCATCTACAAAAAAAAATCATACACCGGGATAAAAATGAGTAAGCGAGGAAACTGGGGAAATGGAAAGAAAATCAGCGAGATACAAACTGCATGGTATTAAGATCTTTTACCCACACTAAGGACTGTGTTTGACCTTCCCAGTAATCACTGAAAACAAGGGTATAAGGACTTACTTTATAGCTAGAATGCATTTTTCATCCAGAGACCAGTTAAATAATTACCTCTTTCTTCCAGTTTGTAATGGTTTGATTTTTTAAATTTCTGTTGCCTACTATTTATAATAGCCAAGACATGGAAACAACCTAAATGCCCATTGACAGAGGAATGGAGAAAGATGCGGTATATATACACAAGGGAACATTGCTCGGCCATAAAAAAGAATGAAATGCCATTTGCAGCACCATGGATGGACCTAGAGATTATCATACTAAGTGAAGTAAGTCAGACAGAGAAAGACAAATACCATGGTATCACTTATATGTGGAATCTAAACTACGACACAAACGAACCTATCTATGAAACAGAAACAGACTCACAGACATAGAGAACAGACTTGTGGTTGCCGAGAGGGAGGGGGCTGGGGGAGGGATGGAGTGGGAAGTCGGGGTTAGCGGATGGATAGGATGGATAAACGAGGTCCTACCTTAGAGCACAGGGAACTATATTCAATATCCTGTAATAAACCATAATGGAAAAGCATATGGAAAAGAATGTATATATATGTATAACACAATCACTTCAGCAGAAATTAACACAACAGTGTAAATCAACTATACTTCAATAAAATTTTTCAAAAGAAAATCTAAGAAACTGAAAAAAAATTTCTGTTGCCTATGACTGTTGAATTTCAAAACGCATCTGAGGTTCAGGCCAACGTTCGTGAGAACTGGGGTGGGTGGTGTTCTTTCAGCAAATAAAAGGAACCTTTTTCTAAGATTGAAAGTTTCGATACTTGTTATCTGGAACTAATTCACTATCGGTCCTGAGAACAAGTAAACAGATTCCCTTATTTCTTCTCCCCGAAGTCCTTCCATTTTCTCAATCCAATTATAACACAGCTCTATCAAAGCCTATAAAATGTACCAAAGCTTGAGCTAACTCAACCCTAACCCAAAACAACTAAATTGATGTTGAATTTGGAATCTCAGCCCTTGGTCCACTATCCCCGCCCTGTTTTCCCCACTTGAACACCTGCCTATGTTTACACAGAGCTCTGAGCAGAGGCACTGCCCGGTTCTCTCATAACCATTTGCAGGGCAGTAATTTTCACATATACATTTTTCCCCACTTACTTAGTAATCCCAGTTTAAAAACAAACACCTAAGTATTTGCATCACCAGAGGCTTTTACGGCCAAAGAAAAAATTAGGTGCTTCCATTAACAGAAGTTATCTGTAGAAAGACTTTTCACCTCCGCAGGAGTTTAACTGAAAAGTTTAACGGAGGGCAGAGAGAACCCATGTGAATTTAATAAAGGGGAGGGGGGAAGACGTTAGAGAGACAATGATAAGGCCTGGAATCTATTAGGTCAAATTATACCCTGCGTTACCGTCAAGTGGAAGAACAGAAAAGACTACTACCCTGAACTTGGACCCTATTTCAGAATGCTGAGTACTATATAAACAATGTCTCCTAAGTCACATTGTCTCAGGTAGACGGGGGGTCAAAAAGGGCACCCTGAAAACGCTTCTCTCTAGGGGACAGACATTTGCCCCAACAGGGGGCCCATCCCCATGGCAACTAGTTATCAGGCCAGCAGTTTTGCCTACCAATCAGACCTTCTTCCCAAATATTCTTTTCCCATTCCCTCTTCCACCGCTGATTTCCCCCCTCCTGTCATTTATCCCCAAGCAAGCGTTTCCCACTCCACGACCTGCCATGTACCCTGAATCTTGGCCCCCCCATGGGCCTCCGTGCCTGTCTGACTCTGGCTCCAAGAACTGGACCCTGGGGACCCCCAGTTTATGCCCCCTGGGGAGCCAGGAACGCAGGGCATCTGGGTGGTATCTTGGATATCTGGGCACAGGAGAGAGTGGGGTGGGAGTGGGGGGCAGTAGATGTGTAGCATCATTGCTACAATAAAGGAGGACCGCGGCCAGGGAGGGTGTAAGGAGCCTGGAATACAAGGGCAGGTGGGCGTCATCTGAAGAAGAGAGCAATCAGTTTACCTATGACCTCTGACACCATTTAGCATGAGCTCCATCATTTACCAAATGGGACCCTTTAGCCACAAAGTGTGAGCTGAACGGGGGTAACTGCACTTTTCAGGCCCTTAACGTGGCATTTCCCAATCAGAGGAAAACATAACAACAGCTGGGGGCAGAGAGCGCTCTGTTTCAGACCCAGGGTTTCAAAGCACAGCCCTGGCTGGGTCAGAATCCCAAGCCCGGCAGTTAGATTCCACACAGTTGCTACCCCCATGGGAACACACCAGAAGCCCGTTTCATCTCAAACGCCCCGTCCCCAAGAGTCACTGCTGGCCAAGGGGTGGCTTCTCTCATACCCTCTGAGATTCCCCTTCTCTCAAGAATATATGTATTTTGACACTTTACACTTTTAGGAAAATACAATGAGCGCTACTATTACATAGACTGAATCCTTCAGAAAATAGCCTTCCTAACGGATCCTCTGGTTAATTTTCACACTTTGCAAAAGCTTCCACTTTGCAACCTTCAAGGAAGAAAGATCTCAAGGCAGAAACACCGTGAGCTACACCAGGGCGGCGACTTTCCATTCTGTTTCTTTATTGTGTTAGTCATTGAATGCAGCACTGGGGCTGGAACCAAGTCAGCGCCTCCGGAAGGGTTTGGTGCCAGTCGAGCACCTACCCCGAGGAAGGCAACGCGGCCCCTGGGCTTGGCAATCTCCCCAGCTGCCTCTGGTGCCTTGGGATGTGGCCACTTGAGCTAAGCTCCACGTTCTCAACTGTACATTAAGGCTAATGAACTGGATCTTTCCGAATACCTCTTGGAGCCTTGGGATGTTCTGTTCCTGTTTTCTGAAACTTTGGGTGTCACACAACTTGAGTAGCACCATTTTATTATAGATGGATAAGATGAGCAACTCAGCATGGAGAAAATGTCTCGTTCTTATTCTTCAGTGAGCCAGATAAATGTATATTTTTATCTCCTTTTTTCTATCAATATGTACAGTTAACCAAGAAAGTTAGATATAACTTTGGGAATCCGTAGAGCAGGCAATGGAAATATAGGTCCATATTTTTTTTTTAATGGCTGAAAAGATTTAGGCTAACAATGTCTAGCTTTGTCATAATAAGCAGCCATCAAGTATCTGCTCAGTGAACAAACGTATGAATCAGTGACTTCACCATGTACGAGATTTGGGAGAAGTAATACATGTCCACCATCAGATTCCGTTTCCCTTAATTTTGCTATCTCTGATGTTTTATTCCCTGGAAGACTTCCGAAGCCATTCGGGCCACTTAGGCTGGTTTGCACACAGCCTTTTTCTCAAGCCAAGTGTAGAAGAAATTCAAACACAATCACGCGCTGTCTGCCGTTTGGGCTCTAAACCCTAAAATACAACAAAGAGCCTTTGCAGTGATAACCGCGTCCATATGTTTCACAGCGTCTGAAGGTCTCCACTGGGTGGCGGCGGGTGGGATATAGTCAATGGTCGGGAGCATCTCCTGGATTATGTCCTTTCTGGCCTTTTTCAGAGGAGAAGAGCAGTCAGTCTGCATTTAATTTTTAAACCGTGTTTCATGCCTTTCCACCTCTACACAACCACACGCGGGAAAAAAAACCCTGCTGCTCTTGCTACACGTTCTTTTTCCAGTTCTTCTGGGCTGTTCCTCCATTTCTGCTTAGAACAGCTAATCTTCCCCAAACCAGGGCTGAGTGCAAGAGACACATCTCGCATATCTCTAATCACACAAACAGAAATAAGGCTTGGACCCCGTTAACCCCTTGAACAACGAACAGCTTTCTCCTGGCCACAGACCCAAGGAAGGTCCAGGAAACATATGATATCTATTTCCCACTCATTCCAATGAGTTTAGTACAGGTTGCAAAAAAGCTGCCAGAGAGTTCCACTGAAAGAAACTCAAGCCAGAAATTTTTAAAGGATGAAGGTTTAAGCATTTGCTTTTATATCTGTACCATCATAGACATTCAAAAGGGGTATATTTCTGTACTCTACGCCCATGAGAAGAAACAGGGACCCTGCCAAAGCAACTTTTTTGTATTTAAAAGAATTAGTTCTAGATTTTCCTATGATCGTAAGTTCTCTGGCGTCTCAAGGCCCAGAAGTGCTTATGGGAAGGGATGGTTCTGATCCCAGTAGCTGGACCTTCGCCTCGTCTGCTCTGTCAAGGTAAATAAAATCTGACAAGTTTTGTGTTTGTTGGAAAGGCAGAGGGGGAGGGGTTTCAGACACCAGCTAGGTCTTTAGACCTCCCATGTCCTAAGAATAAATGCAACGTTGAAAATGGACAATTCAGAACTCGCAGTCTTGAGAAATTAACAGCAGCACAGAAGCGCCAGGCAATTGGTTTTGGCATGTTGACAGTGGTCCCCCATGTCCCTCAGGAGGCACCGAGCAGCTTCCGGTCAACGAAATGGGGGTTAATTGTTCTACCTGAGAAATGCTTCTCCGTTCATCTATCAGCAAATGTTCAGGGGTTTTTTTTGGGGTTTTTTTTGTTTTTTGTTTTTTTGCAGTACGTGGGCCTCTCACCTTTGTGGCCTCTCCCGTTGCGGAGCACAGGCTCCGGACGTGCAGGCTCAGCGGCCATGGCTCAGGCGCCCAGCCGCTCCGCGACATGCGGTATCTTCCCAGACCGGGGCACGAACCCGCGTCCCCTGCATCGGCAGGCGGACTCTCAACCACTGCGCCACCAGGGAAGCCCCAAATGATCAGATTTTATAGAAATTTGACTTCTACCAACCAAAAGCATAAGCTGACTTTAATTCTAAGTACAATCCCTTAATACGCACACATAGTTTCTTTTAACATTTAAAACCTTTCAATTAGTAACACAAAAAAGAACTGGCATCGTTCACAGGCACGGGGGTACAGTAGGGCTGCATTCCGTGCTTGACTTCAAGATGCACTTGGGAGTTGGATGGAGGGCCAGGGGAGTCTGCCCTTCTTGGGGTGATCCGAGCTGTCCTCTGCCCTTTGGGACTGCCTCTCCCCAGCTTCCTCTACAGCAAGGCTTCTCAAACGTAACATGCCTCAGAATTACCTGGAGAGTCGGTTATAACACCAGTTGCTGGCCCCAACTCTAGAGTTTCTGATTTAGGAGGTCTGGGGAGGGGCCTAAAAGTCGCAGGCCTAACAATTCCCTAGAAGGTGCCGATGAAGCTGATTTGTGGGCCACACTCAGAGAAGCACTGCTCTCTGTGTATGGAAAGGGTGGAGATGGGTCAGGACATATAAGGTTCCTCAGGCACTATTCTCTCCCTCAGCCACAGTCATAAGGAAAGCATTACGTAAGAGGATGACCCACGGCTTCCTACTCATGAGAGTAAATGGAGAATTGATGATCTGAAGCAAGAGATTAGATGTTTATAGAGTTGTAAATGTTGAAATGGCATGGCAGGGAGACGGTGGCATCCTCTCGTCAGGAAGTTATTAAGACTAGAGGCAACTTTTAGTTCAATGCTATGATTTAAACTGAAGATGGGGGTGTAAACCAATCCTTTCCCATCCCATGATAGGTGAAGTTTTTCTTTTCCTACCTGCCTAGCTACACCAGATTAATCAGCCTCTTGATAAACCATGAAACGTTAAACTACATTTTTGTTTTAAAAAGTAATCTAATTAAGATGGACTATTAAGTGGAAAAATAATTTCATTAGGATGTAAAATATTTAGAGTTGTCCAACTCAAAGAAAGAAAAGGATAATGGAGAAAAGGCCTTGGTATCCATGGATTTATTGGTTCCAGGACCCACCTTGGATACCCAAATCCTCTGATGCTCAAGTCCCTCATGTAAAATGGTGTAGTAGTTGCATATAACCTACGCACATCCTCCTGGAGACTTTAAATCATCTCTAGGTTACTTATACTTAGTACAATGTAAATGGTATGTAAAATAGTTGTAAATACAACCTAAAGGCTACGTAAATAGTTGCTGCTGTGGCAAATTCAAGGTTTGCTTTTGGGAACCTTCTGAAATTTTTTTTCCCAAATATTTTCGATCCCAGGTTGGTTGACTCCATAGACC
Organism: Neophocaena asiaeorientalis asiaeorientalis; assembly: GCF_003031525.2. NCBI lineage: Eukaryota > Metazoa > Chordata > Mammalia > Artiodactyla > Phocoenidae > Neophocaena > Neophocaena asiaeorientalis. The sequence continues at coordinate 134,791 of NW_020171817.1, forward strand.
CAGAACCTGTGGACACAGAGCGCCGACTATTCTCTATAGGCTCCTTTGATACACTCCCTTTATTCAAATCGCGCTTTTTTTTTCTAGTTGGTAGGCCCAGAAGTAGTATGTGTTCCTTAGAGTCAGAGAAAGTATCAAGAGCCAATAGAACACAGTCGCGCACCCACGAAAGCCATACGCTTGCAAGTCAAAAATCTAGGTCGGGAAGAAGTTAAAATTTACACATGAGGAAAGCTACAAACATTTTCAGGATGAGAATGCAAGGGATTATAAAGATGTTTGTCCACAAGGAAATCAGCTGGTTAGCAATCCTAGAAACCGAATGGGAGAGGAGAGAACTTGCAGGTTGCTTACATTTGCTGTAATAGGTAAGAACCTTTGTATTCTATTACAAGTTAATCACTAAAGGGATGTTGCCTATAAGCTGAAATTATACATAATGACCCAGCTCTCGGAACCCTGACTCCCAGGTCATGAGCATCAAGCTAAAATACCTTTGTTTAGCTCACAGGAAACATCCTGACCAGGCCCGCCTGTGAACGACTGCAGGGAGGAAGAAATGAACGCATCCCTTCCGGAGGCTGATGGGAGCCAGGAAATGTTTGACTTTATTCCCTCCCCTGTTAGTATAAAAGAAGCCTAAATTCTAACTCAGGCAAGATGGTTCTTTGGGGCACAAGCCAACCACCTTCTCGGTCTGCTGGCTTTCGGAATAACGTCACTATACCTTGTCCCAAGAACTCATCTCTCGATTACTGGTCTGTCGTGCAGCGAGCATAACACTGCTAAGTAAGTACCATTGCTAAGAAGAGATCACTACAGCAGAAATCGATGTCCCCACGTTGGGTGGGTAACAATGCCTGTGTCACCATCAGGTGAAGATCCTATGCCCCACGTGAGAGGGAAAGTCCACAGGGGCTGGGACTCCAGAAAGCGGTGCTCGCCTCCCGCTGCCGGGCCCCTGGGAGCCTGGCACCAAGCGGTTAACTGGACGTGTCGAGCAGGCTTTGCAGAAAATGTGTTCCATGTTAATCTCCTAAAGAGCGTCCAGCCACATTGTTGACCCCGCGTCTCAGAAAGCAGCAATGCTCACATGTGGGAGCCTGCATTCTTTCCAAGTGGACACTTCACACTTGAGCAGTAACGAGACGCAATGTGGCTGGAGTTATGTGTCATTCCAGCCAGAGATAAACAGACCCAAATGTGCTGTCCATGAGGACCCCGTTCTGTGTGGGAAGCCTTGCTTGGGACATTTTTCACATCGCAGAGTATTTAAGATTTTAATGGCCTTGTGACTTCTGTGCTACAATATTTTATGATCTCTGCTGACCCTCAAAATGCTCTTTGCGGGGTTTTCTTTTGCCTTACATGGTCCGACAACAGCTCTTCTAAAACGGAAGAGCTCTTGAACCAAATATTGACACTGTTTGTTTTCGCCAGTCATAGTGAAATATGTGCTCATTGGTTCTCATTCATTCCTGTTCTTTGAAATCCGCCCCTCCCCCCGCCCGCACAGAACTCTAATGGGGTTAGATCTGCTTCCCTTCCAGAGTATGCGATGCATCCACGCAATTAAAATTCCATCCAGCCCGAACCATTAAAATAAGACAGGCTGGACTCGGTTCTTTAAGGGAACTTCGGAGAGAACCACAAAGAATAGTAGCATCTCAGTGTCTCAAATTAAAACGATACACATCTCAGGCTACTTCTTAAGATGACTGCAACTGCGATAAAAAAAAATATGCTGAAGGGCTACAGACCACTTCACATACCTGTATGTCAGTGTGTAGCACTGCAATCCAAAAGATAACATTTATGAACTCCACATCACACACGGTATTGACAACGAGCTCAGGGATAACTCTGGCTCCACTGCACGGATGACAGATGGAATGACCAAGGAAGCTCTTTGACCCGGGACAGACTCAGTGGGGGCCCCTGAGCCTCTGGGTCGCTCTCTGTCTGCTAGATCTGACTGACTCTCTAGACTGGGGATGAAAAGTTGAAATGGGCCAAGAAAATTTACAGCAGATCAACCACAGTATAATGTAAATAGGGTTACATTTTGAACAATAAAAGTGCTTCAAATAATAATTTGCCTAAGAGACTCACAGACACAGAGAACAGACTAGTGGTTGCCGGGGAGCGGGGGGCGGCGAGGAGGAAGGAAGTTTGGAATGAGCAGATGCAAACTATTATACATACTATTATACACAGAATGGATAAACAACAAGGTCCTACTGTCTAGCACAGGGAACTATATTCAATATCCTGCGATAAAACATCATGGAAAAGAATATAAAAAAGAATGTATATATGTATAACAGAATCACTTTGCTGTACAGCAGAAATTAACAACATTGTAAGACAGCTATACTTCAATTAAAATAATACTTTTCTTTCTTTGAAAGACTCTATCACTCTGGTGTGACCTGTGAGTGTGTTTACAAGCATCAGGTTGGTGGGGAAAGGGGACAGTGTTTCTGGGTAATGGTTGTTCTTTATACACTAAAAATCAGTCATAGAAAAAGATGGAAGGTATTTTTTAAAATCACCCACTCCAGTCATGGAAATCACCTCATTTCAATCAATCCAGTACAGAAGGTTGTCTACACATGTCTAATAAGCGTCCTAAGTACGTTCTTTCTCACCCTAACACTGTATATAAAACCTACTAACCAACTCTTTGTGTTTAGAACAGAAGCTGCTTGAAGGAAGGGAACACATTGTTTTTTCTGTGTTTTGTGAACCCAGCATAGTAACTGGCACGCAGAAAACACTAGATGTTTGCTGAATGAATGAATGAATTTTCCAATAATGGCAAAAGAGAAGTCTTCCAGCCTTGCCCACGTGTCTCTGAGATCTAAAATCTTTATTCCCACTGAAGTTCAGGTTGAATGTGAAATTACTAATTTAAATAAAGGCTTTGGAAGAGGCACATGAAAAGATGCTCAACGTCACTAATTATTAGAGAAATGCAAATCAAAACCACAATGAGTTATCAGCTCACACCAGTCAGAATGGCTGTCATCAAAACATCTACAACCAATAAATGCTGGAGAGGGTGTGGAGAAAAGGGAACCCTCTCACACTGTTGGTGGGAATGTAAATTGGTACAGCCACTATGGAGAACAGTATGGAGGTTCTTAAAAAACTAAAAATAGTTATCACATTAACCAGCAATCCCACTCCTGGGCATGCATCTGGAGAAAAACATGGTTCAAAAGAATACACGCACCCCAATGTTCACTGCAGCACTGTTTACAATAGCCAAGACGTGGAAGCAACCTAAATGTCCCTCAACAGGTAAATGGATAAAGAAGATGTGGTACATATATACAATGGAATGATACTCAGCCATTAAAAAGAATGAATTAATGCCATTTGCAGCAACAGGAATGGACCTGGAGATTATCATACTTAGTGAAGTAAGTCAGACGGAGGAAGACAAATATATATCTCTTGTATGCAGAATCTTAAAAAATGATACAAATGAACTTATTTCCAAAACAGAAAAAAAAATAAAGCCCTTGGGTAACGGGTCCTATAGTCACTGAGCTGCCTGAAAACTCTGCCTGGACATTCATTATGTGTAAGACCAGGATCTCTACTGGATAATAAAGAAAAAAGCAAAGAAGAAAAGGGCGGGAGTGTTGAAAACCAGTTTACACGGCAAGATGGCTAGTGGCAAAAGAAGGCAGGATCTTTAAAAATCTATAATGTTTTAAGTGGGGAGAATCATGAAAAACAAAAGAAAAATCAGAAGTGAGGGTTAAAAGCAAAAGGAAGGTAATAATAACCCCCTCTTATGTTTTCACTTCTTAATTAAACCTCTGCTTTAATTTCCTGCTTCAGTGGCTTAGTTCAGGCTGCTATAACAAAAATACCACAGATGGGATGGCTTATGGACAACTTATTTCTCTCAGTTCTGCAGGCTGGGAAATCCAGGGTCAAGACACCAGAGATTTGGTGTCTGGTGAGAGTCTGCTTCACGGTTCACTGAGGCCACCTTCATGCTGTGTCCTCACATAGCAGAAGGAGGAAACAAGCTCTCTTGACTGTTATGAGGGCACTAATCCCACTCACAAGGGTCCATCCATATGACCTCACCTAACCCTAACTACCTCCCAAAGACCCCACCCCTACTGTCATGTTTCACCACAGGAATTGTGTGGGGGACACAAGCATTCAGTCCGTAACAGTGACTTTGCATCTAACTTGCAGTCTGAGATTATCCTAAAGAGAAGATCAAAGTTCTTTAGTTTGGGATTTGGACTCAACTAAACCGGTCACCTACCTCGTTCTAGACACTTCCAGCTCTTATGATGCTCCAAGTAGGTCCCTCGGATCTCACTAGAGTAAACTTATTGCTTCCTGCACATTTTTCTCTCATTTATCATTTTAGGTTCATTATGGAGCAACCAACTTTGCATGTCAGCAAGTGTGCTTACCTTGGAATACAGAAAGGGGTACCATGTGGTCCCTGAACTCAGAGCCCTCATTTCAGGAGGATAAAATGCAATCATATTGATTACAGTAGTACAAAGTAAACTGATTACCATGTTTCATCCAATCTAAGATTCCATTGGTTGTAAAAAAAAAAAAAATTATTTATGCAACTGCTAAGAAAGTTTAAACCTCTGCCAACTAAACTATGATATACCAAGTGTCAGGCACAACCTAACTTCAGAAGTTAAATGTGGAAAAAAAGTTCATCTTGAAATTAATAAAACAGTGGCAGTCAAAGGCTTGTGGAGATGGGAGATGACATCCAGTCTGGGAAAGCTATGAAGGAAAGGTGTGGTGAAGGGGATGCCATGTGAACTGAGACTCGATGGGGGTGAGTTCTCTAAAGACGGAGAGAACGACAAGTACAAACGCTCGAGCAGGAGAGCACGGGGAGGAGAGGTGGATAGTACACTGGACCTTAGTTTGCATGAAGCAAAAAGATAAAACCCAAAACAAGTGGAAGGACACTGAATACTAGCTGCAAGCTGCTGGCGGGCGGTCCCCAAAGATTTTATGTAACATAGTGACCCACAGAGACCACTAATCTGGTAGAGGTATCTAGGATTACATCACAACTGCATTCAAACACTTCGATGGAGTCTAGTTAGAACAAATCCAAACTCCTTTCCAAGGAATCTAAAGCCCTGAATGATCTGGCCACTGCCTCTCTCCTCAGCCTAACCTACCTCTCCCACTGGACCACTGATCCAGCCGCACTTGAACCAGCCAAGGTCACCTGCCTTAGGGTGTTTGCACCTGCTGTTCCCTTTGCCTGTGATGCTCTTCCTTGGCTCCTCGCAAAGCAGGTCCTTTCCATCCTTCAGTTCTCTCCTCACCTCCTCAGATGGAGGGACCAGCCCTGGCCAACCCCATCCAAAGACTGTTCTTTTCCTATTCAACCGTTTCTATGTTTCTCTCCTAGCACCCATCAAAGCTTGAGGCGATGCTATTTACATTGTTTACTTGTTTCTAGTTTGCTTCCCTCTTAGAATGCAAGGTTCATCAGTGGAGGCACCAGGTCTCTCTTCACTCCTGTTGTGTCCCAGCCCCTGGAGTGTCTAGCATGAGGCCGGCACTCAGTGCAGATCTGCTGATTGATGAGTAAGCACCTGGCGCACTCCTCCCCTCCAGCACACACACCCTGAGCCAGGAGGCCAGATGGCCCCCAGATTGACCCAGTCTCAGCATCTGGAAAGAGGGCGTTGCCTAAGGACGTCTCTCCGGGATGGAAGAAACCATGGTGATGCTTCAAGGTCAGGAGACCGTCCAGAGGAAACGTCTCAGTCCACTCAAGGGCACTAATCCCTCCCTCTCCTTTTAGCAACCTGCTCAGAGGAAGCCCATGCTACCGACGTCTGCACCTTCTCTACTTGTCGGGTGTCCACCCTGCCTTCCTCCCTCCCTGGTGGAAGGTGAAACTCAAGCTTATCAGCTAAGAATGTTCTAATTCAGCCATGATTCGAATCCAGGGCCACGCTGAACTCCATGCCCCCTCCATGAATCCTGACCACTGTATGAAAAGCCCCTTACTTGTGAATCTTCTAACCCTTGGAAATCAGGGTTCAAGAAAGATGAGCTCTCAGGGCTACCCTTATGAATGACACTCTGTTATACAAATCAACAGCCTTCAGGACAGGGACACATCTGTTTAATCCACCACTGCATGTGGTGCCAGGAACACAGGGGGACTCAATATTTATTGACCGAGTAAATGAAAACTTCCAATAAGACACTTCTCATTGGACTCAGTCACAATTTTCTTTTAAATCCAAAGTATCTGTAAACAATCGGGCTTTTCCTTTAATAACTGATGATAAGAGATGAGCTGAATTAGGTAGTGAATTACCTGACTCACATAAGGTTCTCATTCATGCTGAAGATCTCTTGAGCGGCCCACCAAATGCCTTCTAAATGGCCTGCTGGCCAGCTCTCTGTGTTCAGGAAGCTGATCTGGAATTTGCCCTCTGGATCTCTGTCTGGTTAAGGGCACTCTGTATCTCCCTGACAGAAGGGGCTTTCTACAGATCTCAGGGCAGCACACGTGTCACCCTGACCTAGATCAAGCTGATCTTATCCATCAGTTTCACTATAGAACCATCTGCACCCCACCTTGCTAGCTGTCAGGCAGGCTGTTGCTTCTGCCAACCAAGAACCACATCTGCTGTGTCTTCTCCAGAGCTCGCTCTCATGAGAGGCACCCCCGGGGCTTATGTACAGAAACCGCGTGGAGATACAGAAGGCAACTGTACTCCTGGCTGCACTCTGCAAGTGCTGAACTTCCACCCACCCCAGTCTGGCACACAACTCCCAAACTGGGGCGGGGGGGAGAAAGTGGAGGGAAAGTGTTTCCTCTGACACTGCTCTATTATCTGGACAGACCTCCTTCGTCCCTGAGCTATTTCGTGAAACCACCTGAGATCACGGGGATGCCAAGCCCGTGGGCAAGGCATGACTGGGCAACATCCAGTTGTCCCCAGGCCTCCATGTCTGACCACTGTGGACCTCAGAGCTCCATGCTGACCAGAAGGAAATGATTTCCTGTTCACCTGGATTTGCCCTTAAGGATGTATTCAGGCCCAGCCTGGCAGAGCCCAGCCCGAACGTCAGACGCTGCAAGTGCGTCTCTCTCGAGTTTCTCAGTGCGTCACTACTCCACGATGAAGAGCTGGATTGAAGTCCAATGGTACCAGGCAATGCCAAAAATAAGAGGACTCGTCTTCCAGCAAACAATAAACAACACAGTTGGGGAATTCGGCAAGAAAGTTTTTCAGAGGATACGGTTTGAGTTCATAAATGCTCTATTAAAGCGTTAATGCTAAGCCACCAGAATGAAGGAATACTATTCATCTCCTCAGGAGGGGTCATCCATCTGGAAATCTTTTGCTTCATCACTTTTGCCTTCATTACTGCATTCTGGGAGACGTATTTCTCCTTCCAAATTAAGTGGCCAAACGAGAACAATATCAGTTCTAAAAAGTTTATGTACAGCTCCTTCCGACGTGAAGCGAGATGATGTTTTTCCCCAAAACTGATATAGAAATGGTTGGGATTGACCAGCTCAGCTGACTGGAGTCAAGGCCAAAGTTCAGGATTTGTGGCCCACCTTTGATTTGTTTTATGGCCACAACCTGAATACCTCCCCCTGACCAGTTCAGGCAAAGACTCACTGACACTAGAAAATATGCGTTGAATATAATTTTTTAAATGAATGAAGTATTACTGACAGCGATCCCACTTCTAGGCATGTATCTGATGAAAACTCTAATTCGAAAAGACACAGGCACCCCAAAGTTCACAGCAGCACTGTTTACAACGGCCAAGACATGGTAGCAAGCTAAGTGTCCTTCGACAGATGAATGGATAAAGATGTGGTATATTTACAAAATGGAATACTACTCAGCCATAAAAAAAGAATGAAATGCCGTTTGCAGCAACATGGATGGACCTAGAGAGGATCACACGAAGTGAAGTAAGTCAGACAGTGAAAGACAAATATCTTATGATATCACCTGTACGTGGAATCTAAAATATGATACAAATGAACTTATTTACAAAACAGAAATAAACTCACAGACACAGAAAACAAATTTATGGTTACCAAAGAGGAAGCGGGGGGAGGGATAAATTAGGAGTTTGGGATTAACATATCCCCACTACTATATATAAATTGGACAACCAGCAGGGACCTACTGTACAGCACAGGGAAGTCTACTCAATATTTTGTAATAACCTATAAGGGAAAAGAATCTGAAAGAAAGTCAATATATACATATGTATATACATACGTACTCGGTGTCTTGTAATAACCTGTAGCGGAGGGGAATCTGAAAAATGTGTGTGTGTGTGTGTGTGTGTGTGTGTGTGTGTGTGAGAGAGAGAGAGAGAGAGACTGAATTGCTTTGCTGTGCCCCTGAAACCAACACAGCATTGTAAATCAACTATATTTCAATAAAATTATTTTTCAATGTGAAGTATTATTGAATCAATTTAATCAGTTGGTTTGAAAAATAGTCACTCCAATAAATACTTCCACTACGCTCGTGAACATGGAAATAAAATGGACAATAAAAGGAACCCCCGAATCCAGAATCGCTAATATATAAACTCACCCCCCAAAGGAAAAGAAAACTCCTTTAGTTAGTAGGAGAGCTACCAGTGAAACCCCAGAGCTTCACAGGAACAGAACCAAGAGATCCCACTACACAGATATGGTTTCAGACCTGGCTTCCAAGAACGGTGCAGCAAGAGGAGAGAGGCAGAGGAAGAGTAGTTTCAGGATATAAGTGTTAACAGAGATTTTGTGAGCCAAAACGGCTCAAAGGCAAAGGTCAACATGTGGCAGTGCGTGAGCTCTAATATTTGATGGACGTTAATGATTAGCTACAAAGTTTTCCACTGAAACTATTGGACTCCATGAGACAGCTTTTTTTAAGTCTGTATGGAAAAGCTCTCTCCTTAAAAGTTCGAAGAATGTTCGTATTTATTCTCTCATTTGTCTCTACTACTTACAAATGAGAGAGGTAGGAGGTAGGAAGGACCAGGGTTATCCCATTTTTACAGCCTTTATCGGAGCTAAAGGATAGCAGCCCATGAGAGGTGCCTGGAGGGGGTCATGAGAGGAGGGAGGACGTCATAGGGTAGGGAGACTGCTTTTAGATAAAACACACATTCACACACCTTCCTTTATGGTAATAGCATTCGCCTCTTTGGGATAAGAGAAGAGAGACGGATAAAGATAATATAAACAACACAAAAACTCAGAAAGCATCAGCCCTAGAACCTCATCAATTCAGGACTTCATTCGTTTGGCATGTCTGCTTTCTGGATGGCACCTTTCGACATTTGCTCTTATCCATAAGCAAAGGGTTCCCTAAGCAAATGGAAAAGTGTTCCCTACCAAGGGAACAGGCTCAGCTGTTAATGAGGGTGGGGATTAAAATCAAAGCTTTCAAGTTTTAAAGATTCTAAGGTTATCTGCTTTGAAGCCCTGTAGACACTTTTTTTAATATACAAACACTATAATACAGGGCAAGCAGTTTTGACTGGTACTCTTGTCAATTCTAAATCACAACTGTTTATTTATAAAAGGGAGCTGATCGGTCGGGATGCTTGACTAGCTAAATTATCAGTTATTATCAGTTACTGCAGGTATTTTAAGTGATGGTCCCATGCTTATAGTTATAGGGTGTTGGCACTGCAAGAGACCTTAAAATTCATCTTGGTCTATCCTCCCTATTTACCGGGAAAATCGAAGCCCAGAAGAGGTAAGTAATTCACACAACGACATTCAGTTGGCATCAAATGGCCTTTCTTTGAAAAAAAAAAAATTATAACTTTAATCTCTTCGATAATTTCAACAGCCCTTCCCCGAATTAATCCAAGTTCCTGGCAGTTTTCTGAAATTGACTCTATACAAAATTACTGATTTAGCATCTGACCCCCTGCTTTGATTGGCTGAGACTTGGTGACCATTGAAAATCCACAACGTAAATAACCCTTGAAATGGATAACTGCAAACGAAGTGTAGTAATTTTAACAAATTAGCGTGGCACTCAGGCCTTAAAATGAGGTCATTCTGTTGAATAAGCGGCTCCCTACTCTCGGCCCCCTTTGGAGTCTTTGCCAGATTTTACCATCCGAACCTTGGAATTTGCAGCAGCCGAAGTGTTCATGCTCTGTGTTGGAAAATTCAAGTAGGCTTGTTACTCTTAGGCTACTGACCAATTAAAATCAGTACACGATGTGGCGTGAGAGAGTGAGGTCAAGAGGTAATAATTAAAAATGATGTAATGAGATGATCCAATCTCCCTAGCCCTGCCAGAAGGTCCGTCAGTGACCACGTCCCTGGTTTGCCTATATCACTCTGGCGTCTGGCCATGGAATTTGTGAAATCAAGCCACCTCTAATCCTAGCTGGGGTTTCTCTGGTTCCCGAGCTGAGGCTAGTCATTAAGGCTGAATGTAAGGGAATTACTTTATAGATCGTCTTCCTTGGGCTACATGTGGCGTGAGGATCGAGGACTACTTAGAAATACTTCACATTAGCTGGGTCCGTGCACCCCGACCCTGAGGCCCGTGTGTGGCACCAAGCAGGTCCGTGCACAAGTGTGGAGGGAATATCTGAGTCCCCACCCTCAAGATGAACAGGACTGACAAGATGCCACTCTTCGGGAGGAGGAAAACACAGACCTGGAAACACGTTGAACGTGAACACTGAACTGGTGTGTGTCTGCTTGCTTCCAGCGATGATCTGGGATGTTTGATGAGACAGCAGGAGGGAACTGGACTGGATGGTGGTATGGTGGTCACCCAGCACCAGCTCTAAGAGCCTGCATGACTGCAAACAGGCACTTGACCTCCTCTGTCTCAGCTCTGCATCTGCAAGGCGAAGATGATGACCAAGGTCACCTCTGCTATAGACTGAACGTTTGTGTTCTCTGCCCCCCATATTCATATGTTGAAGTCCTAACCCCCAATTTGATGTGATGGTATTAGGAGCAGGGCCTTTGGGAGGTGCTTAGGTCACGAGGGTGGAGCCCTCTTGAATGGGATCAGTGCCTTTAGAGACCCTGGAGAGCTCCCTCGCTCCTTGCACCATGTGAGGACACAGCGAAAGAGATGGCTCTCCAAGCCTGGTTAGGAAGCAGACGCTCACAGACACCAGATCTACCAGTGCCTTGATCTTGAACTTCCCAGCCTCCAGAACTGTGAGGAATAGATGTCTATTGTTGATAAGCCACCCAGTCTGTGACATTGTTATAGCCACCCTGACAACTAAGACAATCTCTGGGGGTCCTGCTGGGTCCCCAGTCCTCTGGTCTCCCAGCCTGTTTGAAACTTAGGACTCACGGCAAGAACTTGGCTCATTTGGCCTACAAGTAGCCTGTGGCCCTTAAAATGTAAGAAGACTGATGGAATCTACAGAGATAAAGGTACTCTGTTCATTTATGTCCATACATGAAATATAGGGTGATTGTCATATTAAATCCAAGACTTGGTCTCCTGAGTACTTCACTCAACCAAACAAGTCAACTAATTAAGAGACCAAGATTAGACAACTAGAGAGTTTCTAGAGGCATATTTAGCTTAAGGGAAAGGATGACAGAGAATTATAAGGTGCACAACATAATGGCAGGTAGAAGTCACGTCATCCCAGGAGAAGGATGGACCGACTGACATGTCAGATCTCGTCAACTGCTAGTTTCTGCGTTTCTCAAAACATCGTGATGAAAGAAATTATCATAGAGAAGTTCATTTAGTAAAAAAAAAAAAAGAAATACACGAGAAACAAAAGAGTCGAGTCTAAAATAATTTCTCTTTCACCTTGGAGCCCTCGAAAGCTTGCGTCATACCGGTTTTTTGTTGCTGTTGAAGTCTAAGAGATGAACCAAGCGATCTCCTGGCCCATGGAACTTACTACTCATGCAGTTTGTCCTCCAAGAAAGAGATTTACGGACCCAGTGAGAAAAGTAAATCAAAGGTACGCCTGTGAATAATATCCAACAAGGACAGCGGTGTGATGACACGTCGCCACTTGAAGTTTGATGGTTTATTGCTACGCTCTCAACACCCACTCTTGTGTCTCACCTGAAACACAATTTCACACTGAAATAATCTGTAAGTATCAATCTGAAGGTTGATTGCTAACCATCACTTTTCACGCAATGAATCTGTAGGTGTTTATTAGGATTTAAACTACATCACCTCTCAGAATATTAGTTCTTTGCCTTTAGATGCCAAGAGAAAGTCGAAGCAACTATACACTTCATTGCTTGGGATCTGTAACAGCCCATGTTTTGTGGTGGATGGAAGAGGTGGGGGCTGCCTCACCAGATTTATTTTGGAGTCTGAGAACTTAGGGGCACATTAAATAGAGCATACATTTAAAAATAAGCACCACCTGAAATTTCCAGTGTGTCATCTCCACAAAGAGTCTGATGATGTATATTTGTTGTAGTTACTGCAAAGTTTCCTATTGCTTTACCAAATTCCCCTCATTATTGGATTTGTTAGCCTACGTTGAAGCGTGTTACGAATAGGCAGTACTTTAAGAAGACATTTAAGTCCAGAATTTTATAACTTAAATTGATAAATAAAAATAAATCCCAACCCACATGACCCCCCCGCCAAAAAAATAACTACCCAGGGCTCTGTTTATGTACCTCAGAATGTGCCGATATCTGGAAAAGAGAACCAATTATCCAGGAAGATTGGATAGCTATGACTTGAGAATCAGAAGATGATTTCACTGAATTATTTCACTAATTTACAAAATTTAAAGACATGATTTGTGAATCCAGCAAATTTTTGTTTAAAAAAATCTGCTATTAATTTCTTTACGGAGTAAAGATTGTATGAAATGGAACTAAAATGCCGTTATGTATTGATTATACTAAGAGTAAAGCAGTGAAAAAGAAAACATTGTTTTCTAAGTATGACTTTTCCCTGGCAAAATAGAAACTTCTTCGCTATGATTTCTGGGCCCCATAAAAGTTGACATTTGACACATATGGATAATTTTCTCTTTCTCTAAACAGACTGTTCATAATATAACTGAAAAGAATTGACGAAAAATTAGCTAAAATATTCTGGCATTAAGACAAATCCCAGAACTAATATTCCTACATATGAGGAAGGGAGAGATGTTGTTTAACATGCCCTCGTGCAACGATGTGGGGAACCAGGTGAAAATAACATACTATTTTTCCACCAAGGCAGAAGGATTTTCCTGCTGCAGAACCAAGGCCTTCACAGCCATGATGGCTGTGGTCTGGCTGCATCCTCGGAAAGGCTGCCAAGTACTCCTCCCTCTGGTCAAGTGAGCTCCCCGCTGGCAACCGAGATGGCCCTCCGTGTCTTTTCTTTCAAGACTTCTCTGCAGTGTGACAGTATCGATCCCACCCGCCCTCCTTCCTGAATGCTTTTAGACTTCATGCATTTCCGATTCTGTTCAGCCTCCTTTCCCAGGTTCCCAGGATCATCCTCTTCCACGTGCTCTTCCCCAGGAACGTTCTGTCTTCACCCTAGGTACTCTCCGTGGGCAATGGCGTCCATCCCATGGTGTTAACAATCGCTCCACGCTGCAGACTCCAAATCCTACACATGTAGTCTTGACCTTTCAAACAATGACAGACTTGGTTCCAACCTGCTTGATATGGGGTGACCAAAAAGTGCCTTCGGTTTTTAAGTAAAAATAGAAGGCACATTTTTCATTTTCACCAAGAACTTTATCGGACAACATATTCCCCCTTTTGTTCCACTACCTTCTGCCATTTTTCAGGCAACTTCGTAATTCCATCTTCCCAAAACTTTTTATCTTTTTGAGCAAAGAACTGTTCCAGGTGCCTTTTACAGTCTTCCAGGGAATTGAAATGTTTTCCATTAAGAGAATTTTGTAAAGACCGAAATAAATGGAAATCTGAACGTGCAATGTCTGGTGAATATGGCGGATGAATGAGAACTTCCCAGCCAAGCCATGGCAGTTTTTGTCTGGTCACCAAAGAAACTGCAGTCTTGCGTTATCCTGATGGAAGATTATGTGTTTTCTGTTGACTGATTCTGGGCGCTTTTCGTCGAGTGCTGCTTTCAGTTGGTCTAACTGGGAGCAGTACTGGTTGGAATTAATCGTTTGGTTTTCCGGAAGGAGCTCATAACAGAGGACTCCCTTCCAATCCCACCATGTACACAACATCACCTTCATCATGGATGAAGACCGGCCTTTGGTGTGGTTGGTGGTGGTTCGTTTCACTTGCCCCACGATCTCTTCTGTTCCACATTATTGTACAGTATCCACCTTTCATCACCCGTCACAATTTGTTTTAAAAACAGAACGTTTTCATTATGTTTCAGTAGAGAATCGCATGAGGAAATACGGTCAAGAAGGTTTTTTTCGCTTAACTTATGTGGAACCCAAACATCAAAGCGATTCACATAACCAAGCTGGTGCAAATGATTTTCAACGCTTGCTTTGGATATTCTGAGTATGTCGGCTATCTCCCGTGTGGTATAACGTTGATTGTTCTCAATGTCTTGACTTGATCGCTATCAACTTCAGCTGGTCTACCGGACCATGGAGCATTGTCCAGCAAGAAATCTCCAACACGAAATTTCGCAAACCGCTTCTGAGACGTTCCATCAGTCACAGCACCTTCTCCATACACCGCACAAGTCATTTCTTGCATTTCGGTTGCGTTTCACCTTTCTTGAAATAATAAAGCATACTATGGCGAAAATGTTGCTTTTTCCTTCCATCTTCAATATTAAAATGGCTACACAAAAATTCACCAATTTTGATAAGTCTTTTTTTCAATGCATGCTGATATGACAGCTGTCACATACGATCTAACAAAATTGTTTTGAATGAAGTTAAAGACAACTAAGTGCTACGAGAGCCATCTTATGGAAATAACCGACTGAACCTTTTGGCCCACCCAATATTTCCCAAGGGGACTTCAAACTCAACATATGTCCAAATGAACTCATCATCTTTCTCCCAAACCTACTGTTTCTCCTTGCGATGATAAATTTTACGGGTCACCTCGACCAGCCACTGAGTGCCCAGATTAAACACTGTTTCTGGGTGTATCTGCGAGTGTGTTTCCAGATGAGATGAGCATTTGAGTTGGTAGACTCAGTACAGAAGGTGGTCCTCCGACAGGGGTGTCCATCATCCAGTCTCTGGGGGTCTGAATAGAACAGAAGGCGGGGGAAGGAGGATCATGCCCCTTTTTCCCTGTATCGTTGCCTGAGCTGGGACATCTCATCTTCTCCTGCCCTCGACTGGGATTTGCACCATCGGCTCCTCTGGTACTCAGGCCTTTGGACCCAGACTGAATTATACCAGTAGCTTTCTTGGGTCTCCAGCTCACACATCCTGGGACTTTTCCATCTCATAATCGCATGAGCCAATTCCTCATAACAAATATCTATTTATATAAATCTATAATATATTGATGATATGTACTTTTAACATGTAAATATATACTATATGAATTTATATAAGTATATAAACCCAGGATGTATCCTAACAGTTCTGTTTCTCTGGGGAACCCTGACCATCACAGGCCTCATCCTCTACCTCATTTAGAGGCATCACCTCCACCCACACACCCAAGACAGGCGTCTGGGGTCGTCTTCAACACTTTCCTCCCTCCCCGCACCCTTCCCTTTCTAATCAGTGCTAAGTCCCACCAGCTGGACTTCCCTGGTGTCCTGAGAACTTGTCCCCTGCTCTCCACCCGCACTGTCACTACCTCGGCCCGGGCTCTCATCTCTCTGCTTCCCATGGTCACGTTCTATCCCATGAAGCCTCCTCCCCGCCGCCCAGCAGTGCACTTGGTCACGTCACTCCTGATCACATTCCTTCCATGGCTTCCCACCACCCACAGGGCTGGATCTAAGCAGCTTCGTGACAGCCTGGCCCTCTGTGGCTGTGACCCTGCATTCCCGTCCTCCCCAAGGGAGCAGGGTACCTCACACCACTGCAGCCCTGCCCGCCCACCTCCTCGGTCGGGAGGACCCCCTCACCGCCCAGCACATCCCCTACATCGACTTCCTGGGCCAACTCCTCCTTCCTTAGGACTTGACTCTGTCTTCAGGCTTATCTAATCAGTTGAAGGCCTTAAGAGCAAAAGCAGAGGTTTCCCAGGTGATAAAAAATTCTGCCTCAAGACCGTGGCATCAACTCCCACCTGAAATTGCAGCCTGTTGGCCGCCCTACAGATTTGGAACTGTCAGCTCCCACCGTTCTATGAGGCAATGCCTTGAAATAAATGTCTAACCATCCGTCCATCCATCCTTTTAGTACTGTTTCTCTGACTGATACAGGAACCTAACCTGTCTTTGTGAGGTCAAGGAAGTCTGTAGGGTATTGACTTTTAAATGAGATGAAGGGTGGGGAGAGAGAAAAAATAAGTAGACAGGGAGACTTCCCTGGCGGTCCAGTGGTTAAGAATCTGCCTTCCAATGCAGGGGACGAGGGTTCGATCCCCGGTCACGGAACTAAGATCCCACGTGCTGCAGGGCAACTAAGCCGGCGCTCTGCAACGACTGAGCTCACGCGCCTCAACTAGAGAGCCCTCGTGCTGCAACTACAGAGCTCGTGTGCCACAACTAGAGAGAAAACCTGCGCACCACAGCTAAGACCCGACACAGCCAAAAATAAATTAATTAAAAAAAAAGTAGACAGGTGTGAAATACACTAAGAAGGTAGAATTGATATGATGTGGCAACTGAAATGGGTAGGTGGAGGATAATAAAAAGGAAAAAATTAAGATAATACCCTCTTTGCTGGTTTAGGAAGCTGAGTGTGTGTTGATGTCACTCAGTAGCCGGGGAACACTCCTGGGCACAGAAGCCTTTTTGTCCCCCGTTTCTTGTAGGCAAGACTCCAGCCTCCATGACCTTCCCTGAGTTCCAAAGGGCAGATTCGAACAGTTGCCAATCAAGGGAGGAGCAACCAGGAAACCACCTGGGGCGAGATTAAAGGGACCCGAGAAGCCCATCAAGGTGAGGAGACCCTGCGCACACCCTCATCTTGCCGCGACCCCAGCCTTGAACCACTGCTGGAAAACTCTTTCATCAAATCCTACCAGCTGGGACACATAGTTTTCAAGGGCAGGAGCCCACTGTGGTCCCCCTTTGCCTGGCAAAGCAACAAAGCTGTTCTTTTCTACTTCACCCAAAACTCTGTCTCCAAGATTCGATTTGGCACCGGTGTAGAGAGGCCATTTTCAGCATTTTGAGGAGTGGCAGGCTTGGGGGACGTGATGAAATTAAGTTTCCTACGTGTTGAATTTGAGGGGCCTCTGGGACTTTCCAGGGGTGATGTTCAGAGGGCAGTTAGGAGGGTCTGGAGGGGGAGAGACAGAGACAGAGACAGAGACGGAGAGGGAGAGAGAGAGGGAGAGGGAGGGAGGGAGAGAAGGGGGGGATGAGTGTTAGAAATACAGACCTAACAGACATAATTTCAGTGACACTCGAAGCCCTGGGAGAAGGTGAGGTTGCCATAAAGAGCGAGAAGCCACGCAAAGGGCCCAGGGCAAAGCACAAAGAACTCTAACATGTGAGCCACCTGTGAAGATGAGGACATGACGGCGCAGCCTCGCCGTGCTGGTGGGAGCGGCCATGAACACACCGCAGGGTGATGTGTCTACTGGAAACACTTCAGAATCATCCAAAGTAGCTGAAATCAGTTAAGTAACTGTGGAACAAGATGTGACTCTACTTGTGCTCTCTACTTGAGAGTGTAAAAATCAAAATTTGAATAACGAAAGGAAATAAAACGTTGCCACCTCACATGCAACCACGCACCATCTGATTGGGGGAAGCAAGACAGGGGTGTCTGGGGAGG
>NW_020171817.1:152666-177772 GCF_003031525.2 Neophocaena asiaeorientalis asiaeorientalis
CCTGTTTTCAGGCTCAGGGAAGGAGCCTGCAGAGAGGATGGATCTGAACCTGTGGACGGGCAGGACCATCAGTGGGTGTGAGAAGATGGGAAGAGCTGCAGCTGGCAGACAGAAGGCGTCAGAGCTCTTCCCTGTGACAGGAGGAAAAGAGGAAGAGATGCTCCTTAGAGAAGCTTAGACATGCGGTGGCGGGAAAACCTGGAGGAAGAAGAATTTGGAGATGCAGCAGCGTCGTACAGGTGTTGAGAGACGAACTGAGTGGCTTTTGTTCTGTTCTGTTTTGACTACAAAGGCCCGAAGGACCACGACGAACACTGCCGGACTCTGCCAACACCATCGACTTGATACTCGCTACCGGATGCTAGGAAAATTCTCCCCACGTCGAAGGGGCAGGAGGAAGGGGACCATGTGCAGAAAACACTTGAAAACAAACTGGAATAAACACCCCACCCCACCCCCCGTAAGAACACCTGTGCATACGAGGTCCTGAGCCAGCATCACAGCAAGTGGTCCAGGTTGAGAGACCCGGCTGAGTGAGGCAACTGGTAAAAATACAAACAGCCTCTGGAACCCAGGGCATCACTCAGGAGAATGGACAGAGGGGATGATCCCAAGTGGAAACTTGATGAATACCAAGCCATGCCTCCAGCACTGGTGACACTGAGAAAGCAGGGGACAGGGGCCGGCTGGCGGCCTTCACCCCAGGCCAGTCAGAGGGTGTGAGAGCAGCAGCCCCCAGTTCTAGAGAGGCCGCTGCACACTGGCCAGGGCCAGCACAGGCCCTGAAGAATCTTCTGCATCTTGAAAAGATACGAGGGTCACGATTTCAAGGCCAGTCAGGGAGAGTCTCTGAAGAAATCCTACAAGCTGGGAAACGATGACCAGCCCAGAGCACTTCCAGCAAGGAAGGTGTCGACATTTTGGAATTGGCCACCTAGGAGCAAGTTACCTGCTGTCCATCAGCCTCAGAGCATCTGCCAGACTGTCTGTCTGTGTCCCCCTAACATTATCCCTACGTTTTCCCTCCAAGGTCCACGTGAACTACAGTCTCGAGTGTTTCACTCTTCTCTGCATTTTACTACCTAGTTTTAAACTTCCATCTATTCTTCAGATATTTTACTTTTACTTTTTTTATTTTTATTTTTTTTTGCGGTACGCGGGCCTCTCACTGCTGTGAGATGGCTGCCAAGAGTCGTGTGCTCTAAATCAGTCATCTCCCAACTGGGGTCCACAAGCCCTGGGTGGGAGGGTGACAGATTTTCTGGAAGGGGAATGAGCACCGATAGTTTTTAAAAGTAGACTACATTCCCAGAACCTCCGTTTCCCTATGAAGCCTTTCCTAAACCTGATTAGCCTGAGATTCTGTTGGTTCTCCTTTGTCACCTCCCCTTCCCTCTCGCCCCTCCAGAACCTTAAAGCACACTGACAGGGGAGTAGAAGCACGTGCGGTGCCGAGTAAAAAGAGTAATTCAGAAAATGTCTCTGTAAAACAAAGGCAGATGATAATAATAAGGGGGGAGGTGTCTTATTTCTACCAGGTGACACATTCACTGCAAGGCCCTTGCCTTTCCAATCTATATACGTTAGAGCTTAAATTCAGAAGTCAGACGGTTGCTTGGAGACACATGTTGACATGTTTACTTAAACTGAAAAAACGCAGTGACCACTTCTGATCTGCCTGGTTTGTTTTATAATGAGGACTGGCTTTGCCACTGTTAGTTTTACATTGGCGGATGGTTTCCAAATATGAAAATCCGTAACTTTCACATTTCGATGAAAATATATTTAAAGCATATATACACTGTTACAATGGACCTTTAAAACTATATTCAAGTTTATAAGGAATCTTTCATTGTTGGCTTAAAAATGTATAAAGGGGTTCCTGGTTTCTTTACATAAACATGGAGGACGGTATTCGGAGCACGTGACTGAGCGTTTCCCCATTTGGCACTATAAACAATCTGTATATGTATAAACAATAATAGACGCTGTGTTCTTTCTTTGAAGTTGAAGTCGCTCTCAGTATACATAGAGCTTAGCTGGCAAGACCGATACGTAACCCCTGGTACTTTCTACATTCGGTTCAAAGGGGGACTCTCCTTTCTCTACTTCCAAGCCTCTCTGCCCAGGAATACCTGAAGGTCTAAATTCAATTGATTGAGCACCAGCAAAATGCTTCCGAGGACTCCATCTTCTTCCACAGATTTAAGAAATGTTCTCTAAGACATACAGATGGCCAACAGGCACATGAAAAGATGCTCATCATCGTTAATTATTAGATAAACGCAAACCAAAACAATGAGGTACCATCTCACACCAGTGAGAATGGCCATCACTAAAAAGTCTACAAATAATAAATGCTGGAGAGGGTGTGGAGAGAAGGGAACCCTCCTACACTGTTGGTGGGAATGTAAATTGATACAGCCACTATGGAGAACAGTATGGAGGTTCCTCAGAAAACTAAGCATAGAGCTACCATATGATCCAGCAATCCCGCTCCTGGGCATATACCTAGACAGAACTATAATTCGAAAAGACACACGCACCCCTACGTTCACAGCAGCACTATTTACAACAGCCAAGACATGGAAACAACCTAAATGTCCATCAACAGATGAATCAATAAAGAAGATGTGGTACATATATACAATGGAATATTACTCAGCCATAAGAAAAAGAATGAAATAATGCCATTTGCAGCAACATGGACGGAACTAGAGATTATCATACCAAGTGTAGTAAGTCAGACAGAGAAAGACAAATACCATATGATATCATTTCTATGTGGAATCTAAAACACAACACAAATGGACATATCTACGAAACAAAAACAGACTCAGACATTGAGAACAGACTTGTGGTTGCCAAGGGAGAGGAGTGGGGCGAGAGAGGGAAGGATTGAGAGTTTGGGATTAGCAGATGCAAACTATTATATACAGGATGGATAAACAACAAGGTTCTACTGTACAGCACAGAGAACTATATTCAGTACCCTGTGATAAACCATAATGGAAAAGAATATGAAGAATATATATATATATGTATAACTGAGTCACTGTGCAGTACAGCAGGTATCAACTCAACATTGTACATCAACTAGACTTCAATACAATTTAAAAAAAAAAAAAAACTTTTCTCTAGACTTGAGCAAGGACTTCCCGTATACTAGGGACTGACCACTCTTGTAGCTAAACATTAATCATCAATTTCTATTATTTCTAACAGGTCACACTTATCACATGTGGTGTGAAGGAAGCTACACTTGAAACAGGCACCCTGCTTGATGTAATTTTATCAAAATGACTTTTGATTTAAAAAAATCAACCTACCATAGTCAGCAATCCAGAAGGCGGGTAAAACATGCCAAATATAAATGTGAGCCCACCAAGCAGTAAAAAGGAAGGAGAACTCTAGGAGGAAATGCCAGGATCAAGTGATTTGTGGGATTCTGGGTAAGCGATCTCGTTATTACCGTAATGAAAGTAATAAACATTCCATAGGAGTAAAGGAATACGAATTCCAGAAAAGTTCGACCAGTGTCGAATAGTTACTAAATTGAGAGTCTTCATTCCAACCTAACACACAAATATGCCAGAGTCAAGTATGGCCTTGACCCTTCCAGACAGAGCAGAGAGTGGCCAAACGGCTCGCCATGCGAAGCAAGCGGCCCCTCGCCTTGCTAACAGGGTTGCAGGGAAACAGCTCCCCAGTCCTGAGAGTGGAGTCGAGCAGATTCCTCTTCGAGCTTTTTCGCAGCCTGCAACAATTCATCTGTCAAAAAAGTGCATGAATGGGAAAAATCCAGCAGCCGAGCCAAGCACTGTGCTGCAAGTGTCTCAGATTTTTGAGAGCTGGCCAAACACGCCTTTATGGATTGTTTTCACTCTCTTGGCTTTGCAGCCCCTCACCCCGAAATCCTTGATAACTGTTTTAGAGGTGCAACTCCAGTTCAGACACCGACTTCACTGGGGCTCTTTTAGAGAAATCCATGCACATTTTTCAACACAGATGGTGTCTTTGCATATGGACCACTGGCCAAAGGACAAGTCAACACACTTTCCTTTTCCTGAGAGCTGATCCACACTTTTGAGAGCTCGCTATTCAAGGACTGATCTCCCAAACTCCTTACTCCCATTTCCCTCCCTGCCCTCTTCCTTCCACAGGACCTTTGCTTCTCCCCACTGTCCGTCTCAGAGGATCGGTGGAAAGGGAACAAGAGGAGGTTGAACTCAAAGTACGTAATTGAGCTCCATGTGGCAGCTCTGGGGAAAAGATCACGAAAGGAGGATGTGAACGCCATTACCCAGATTTGGGGATTGTCTGTGGATCTTAATTACTCCTGTGCTTCCTACTTCGAAAGGTCAGGGACATAACAGCTGGCTGCTGGTGGAGTTCCAAGTGGGACAGCCTGTCAAAGTGGTGGACCCTCAAGGCAATCCTTCCTTTGACCCCTGAACTAGGTCACCTGTATGGGCTCTTCTGCTGATGCCCTGAGTATGCATCATAAATTATAAATCACTGCTTTCCCTTCTTCTTTCTGGGTTGTCTCCTGAAACGCTCAGGAGGGCTTGCTTGTCACTGGGGGCCATCTGTTCCAGGCCGATTGAACCTACAGGGGTTTGGGACACATACACAAAATTCTAAGTCACAGAACAGCAACCTGCTAAGGCGATGGCCAGCCTATAGCGACAGTGCTGGTCAGGGGCATGGCATGGCGAGGAATGCAAGGGCTTTTACTAAGGAAGCACTGCCAAGGATGTGAGCTGAAAGGCTTCCGGAGGGATTTTATTTAAAAAAAAAAAAAAAGGAAAAACAGACTAAAGAAGGGGAAAGCAGCTGTTTGGAAATAAACTGTAAAACATCTGTAGCACACGAGCAGAATCCTCCAAGTGTGAGCATGCAGTTTTAAAGGGACCTCATCTTGCAGAAACAACACTCCGACTCCATAGCCGACACCAAAGGCAATCCATCCTTTGAGGTGTTCCTAGCAGGGCAGAGGAAAGGTGTGGCCAGATGTGCTGATAGGGGAGAATCCAGTTTTCCTGGCAGCCCCTGAACACAACTGTCCTCTACCGCACCAAGCCCCAAAGAAGGGAAAATTCAGAGGGAACTTAGCAACCTGGCACTACTGTCTTAACGTGGATGGAGCTTAAAGACCCAAACGCACATGGACCTGCTCTCTTTCTGTTGGGAAGCCTGGGCTTCCGCGTCGTGCGTTTTCAGGACTCCTTGGGGTCCTTTCGTTAACAAAAAGGCCAAGAAACTTTCTGCATAGTTTCTTGGGCTTCATTTGTATCACTGCAATAGAATTCAGAGATTTTTTTTTTTTTAATCAAGGTTCAAGGGTCTAAGTAGCTCAATTTATTTTCAGTAACTAAGTTACCAGAAACTTGTAGCGTGGCTGTATTTATTTTCTGAAGGAGGCTCCAAGTTGGCAAAGGGGTCCTTGGAAGGACATATTTCTTCACGTTCTCTTGATCTCAGTGTGTGGAGATTCGCTTAACAGCTGTTTTATGTACAAGTGTTTTTTCAGCCATGTCCTCCCCCTCCATAAACAGACTTTTTTTTTTTTTTTTCAGGCAAGAGAAGCCTGCAAGACACAAGAAAATATGAGGCTGCTCCTCAGGCCTCTGCCAGCAGCAGACAGAGGAAGGGCTTAAGAAGATCGTGTGGCACGTCCCCATTTATTCCTTTCACAGCCTGGGACGCAACTGGAGCTGAAAGCAAAAGATGCTCCCTCTGGCCTCTGTCAGCCACGGAGGCCTCTCCCCACTGATCACCTCTCCAAAAAGACAAATCCTCATAAACACGCCAATTCTACTAAGTGTCTGACAATTCTGAATTTCAAACACAAAGACCCCTTTTCTCATTTATCAAGGAAGCTCATAGCGAGGACTCAGAGTTGTGACCCATGAAAAGAAACGAAGAGAAAGAAGCCACTTAAGCATCACTCTTTACACTCTACCTTTGTATTAATTACGGCAATGATTCCTTACATTTGTAAAAACAACATTTATTTGAAGAGTGCCAAACTCAGTAAGCCTGTTAGCTTCTTTCCCTCCGTAGCCCTGCGGGGTAGGAGACAAATACCGTTTTTGTAAATATGGAAGGGGATCGTCACAGCCATCTGGTATACCACCACACTCAAACCTCGACGGCCCTCCTCCAGCTGCCTGGAACAGGTGTCTGGGGGGGGGAATCTGTTTCCTCCAGAATTCATCTAAACTTTCTCGTCTCCATGACCACTCCTCTTGGTTTGCCAGTGAAGTATTAGTGATTCCTTGCTAAGTAGGTGGCAGATGGGTCTAGGGACCTCTCCTTCCTGCACTGAAAAGCCCACCTCAGACCGTAATAAACACAAAATCCTCCTCCACTTCCTCAGCACACTCTGGAGCCCGGGAAGGAGGAAGCGGCCAGGTGACTGGTGATCCAAGGTAGGGGGCAGCCGGTCTCTGTGGGGACGACAGAGACCTCCGCTGCTCCCATAAGCTCAGGGTTAGCATCCTACGGAGAAGTGAGAAGATTTCTTACACCCCTTCCAAGATCAACTTACTACACTTCCTTCTCTTCTGTGTTTGATCTTCTCTCATGCTCATATCAAATACTATCATCTGAAGTTCAAAGGATTTTCTAAGAAAAAGTGAATTTTGCCAAATGTGTTAATTGGGAAGTGAGGGGGTGTGGGGGGCAGAGGAACTCTGGAAAAAGTATCTAAGTCGAGGCATGAATTTTTTAGAATGTATCCTGGCACAGAAAAGCTTTATTTTGCAACAATACTCGTGATAACAGTCTGAACACGTGACTAGCACATGATGTGAACGCCCACTCAGACACACATACCTAGACCCATTAAGCTGATCTTAAGACAGTCGATTCATTTCAAAAGAAACAGGCCCTGAAGATTACCAACATTCATATTTCTCTTAAAAAAGATTGATTTAGATAATATGCAGGGGAGATGCAAGAAGATGAGTCACACATCTAATAATGAAATGCAAAAAATGTCCACAATCACAAAAGGAAACTGGAAAGGAGGAAACCACATTTTAGAGCACCATGTGTATTACAGACTGTGAAGGTTAGAAAGAAAGGCATCTTAAGACATGGAAAGGAAACCATAAACAAGACGAAAAGACGATCCACAGAATGGGAGAAAATACTCGCAAATGATGCGACTGACGAGGTATTAATCTCCAAACTTTACAAACAGCTCATGCGGCTCAACATCAAAAAAAACAAACAACCCAATCAAATGGGCAGGAGACCTAAATAGACATTTCTCCAAAGAAGACAGACAGAGGGTCAAGAAGCACGTGAAAAGATGCTCAACATCACTAATTATTAGAGAAACACAGATCAAAACTACAATGAGATATCACCTCACAGCAGTCAGAATGGCCATCATCAAAAAGTCTACAAACAATAAATGCTGGAGAGCGTGGGGAGAAAAGGGAACCCTCCTGTTTTGTTGGTGGGAATGTAAACTGGTACAGCCACTATGGAGAACAGTATGGAGGTTCCTTAAAAAACTAAAAATAGAGCTACCCTATGATCCAGCAATCCCACTCCTGGGCATACATCCAGAGAAAAACATGGTTTGAAAGGATATATGCACTCCAATGTTCGTTGCAGCACTGTTTACAATAGCCAAGACATGGAAGCAACCTAAATGTCCATCGACAGAGGAATGGACAAAGAAGATGTGGCACATATGTACAATGGAATATTACTCAGCCATTAAAAAGAATGAAATAATGCCATTTGCAGCAACATGGATGGATCTGGAGATTAAGTGAAGTAAGTCAAAGACAAATCTCATGATATCGCTTACATGAGGAATCTAAAAAAAATGATGCAAATGAACTTATTTACAAAACAGAAACAGACTCACAGACTTAGAGGACAAACTTGTTACCAGGGGGGAAGGGTGGGAGGGGGGGATAGACTGGGAGTTTGGGATTGAGATGTACACTCTGTGATATTTAAAATAGATAACCAACACGGATCTACTGTACAGCACAGGGACGTCTGCTCAATACTCTGTAATAACCTAAATGGGAAAAGAATTTGAAAAAGAATAGATACATGTATGTGTATAAGTGAATCACTTTGCTGTACACCTGAAACTAACATATTGTTAATCAACTATACTCCAATATAAAATAAAAATTTTTTAAAGGAAAGAAAACACAAAAAAATAAAACTTATGAATTATTTCTGGAATTTTCCATTTGTTGTTTCCCAGTGACAGTTGACCTTGGTAACTGAAACCTCAAAGTTAAATCATGGATAAGGAGGTACTAGTATATACTCTTTGGATTAGAAAATTGCAAAGGATACAGGGTAAAAATATAATTGTCTCGTATTTAACAAATACTTATTGACCACTTACTAATTAGAAGCTGTTCGGGACATAAAAGAAGGATTTAGATTAATTCAAGGATTAAGGAAAACTAAGAGAGTTTGAATGGTCTTCCTTGCCTTTAAAAAGTACCAAAAATGCTGTTGTGGTAGATGGCCAGTCTGGTACCAGAGACACAGACCAGGAGACATGGAAATAAATCGGTCACAGAAACACATCATGTGGGTGAGAGCATCTCGATTCCCCAGAATAAGTCATGACACATTAACACCACAGTTAAGTAGAAGCAGCACAGAAATAAATGACTGGGTGTGTACGCTATCTAGATTTGACTTAATTCAAACACACACACAACCGCACACAGCCTATATGAAGTAAGGTAGAATGAGGTGAACCAGAGCTGCAAATTGGTTTCCCAAAGGCAGCCTGTGGTTTCAGGGAGGAAAAAGCACACGCACCCAAACCCTCCCCCCAGACACCACAAAAAGACACAGTGAGCACCAAGGAGGCACCAGGAAAAGGCTGTTTCTCATCAATCCCTTCTTGACCTCAGATGGCATCTCTCTGCTATTCAAGTATCCTCCCTGCTTTGGTGTCCCCATCTCTAAAATGGGGCTAAGGGCCTCGCGAGGATACATTGCAGATGAAGTGAAACAGCACACCTGAGAACACTTTGGAAAATACAGAGCTTTATGTAAGAGCAATAACATTTACGGCCATTCTTAGTAAGTACACAATTTGCAAATTAAAAGCTCCTTAGAGACGAAATCCACCCACGTGAGGAGCGGAGGTAATAACCTGAACATCCCCCAGAGGGCACCATGGCAACTTGGCATTATGGCCGGCACACTTGAATTTAGTGTCTGGCTGGTTGGGTGCCCACCACAAACACCTGCTGGGCTGTAACCTGGGTGGCAGGGTAAGCACGCGCGTCCTCTTGTTCGGCTCCTTGGGGCGACCCACAGGGATCCAGAAATTGCCAAGATAATCCACCCACCAGCACCAGAGTCAGAAAATACTACCACTACTCCCCCCAAGTTGTATGGCGTGCCTAATGTTACATCACAAATATCTGAATATCTGCAAGTCTGGGGGAGCTGAACTATGAACCTGGGGAAAGAAGAAGTTGGACAGTACCTGTCCTCAGAATGTTTATAATCCTCTTGGAGAAATAAGACACGAACGGAGAAGAAAATAATCAGCAAGGCAAGAAGATGACTAAATACCTAAAGAACGAGAGGGGTCACAGAAACAACAGATAAGGGGGAAGAGTCTGGAGTCCCAGACTCCAGACAAGCTCTGGGAAGTCACTTCATAGAACCAAACTCCAGGGAAACAGTGCAGGGTTAAAACAAGACCGTCTCAAACTCTTTTCTAAAGGTGTGAAATCCCAAGACTGTGACAGCAGTTCCAATTTCTCTACTTCTTTCAAGTTTTTCCTGTCCTTCATTTAAAGAAACACTGCAGCCACAGAAACAGTGTCTAGGAAACAGCTCCACGTTTACTCATTTACAGAGAGGCAGAATCCTCCAGTGGTCAACGGGTGGGGCTTGGAGCCAGACACACCTGGACTCTTGCTGTCACTGACTCTGAGACCCAGACAAGGCGCTGGGCTTCTTCACAGCCCCAGTCTTCTTATCTCTAACGTGGGTTTAACACCAACACCTCCAGGGTTGTCATGGAAATAAAATCAGACAGCACGTGTAAAGAACGGAGCACACAGTGTTCGCCGCGCTGTACTCAATACAGGTTAGCTGTTAATAATGTTTGTGCTTTAACATTACACACACGCGCACGCGTGCACACACGTCTATTTCCCTACAGTGTGCATTTATCCTCTGTGTACCCCCACTGCTTTGAGATGAGGGTACTTAAAAGGTATGTCACGTCTGGTACGACACACCTCTCTCCCCACAGCCTCACACTGTGCTCTGAAGCTTGGCCGACAGTCAGTAAACAGTTATTTAAAGCAATTTCCAAACGGCTCAGTTGCCCACTCTGAGGAGATGCTCCTTTGAACGGGAGCAGGTAACCAGCCTTCTGAACCAACAGGTAACGTTCCTTATACAGAAGTTATTAGCACTCATTTTGGGAAAGGAGGGAAAACAGAAAGGCAGTGCCATCACTATTTGACGTTCCAGAAGCCAAAGGAAACATCAGCATATACAGGCGAGTCCCAGGGAGGCGGGGGCCACGGGGCTCCAAGTCACTGCCTCCCAGGCAAGCAACCTCCAAGAAAGGTCACCTGAGCCGCTGCGGCTCTAAATAGAAAGGTGTGTTTGCACAGAGTACTAATTTGGTAGTTCTGATGTGTTTGCTTGGGTTTTACGCTTTATTTTCACCTTTTTTTCTCCCACTAAAAAAAAAAAAAAAAAAAAATGATGCCAGAAAGATACAAGTCTTCATTAGGTTGATGTGTTTGCTTTGCTTTATTTTAACACTGGCTCCAGTTTCCTCTCTTCCCAGCTTCTCTCCTCCACCTCCCGCCTCCCTTCCCCAGCCTGCAAATGCCAGAAGTCTTCTAAGAAACAAGGCCCTCCCTATGCCTTCAACTGGCCTCGGGGAGTTCCGTGTACCCTCCATCTCCCTGTCTCAGTACAGGTACCAGAGGGAGAGGGGGCATTGCATCTGAGCTGGTCCCCTCGGGGGAAACTGCAGAACGTTCTAAAGAACATGCCCTTATAAAGCAAGTATTCATGGATTACTCTGTATGATTTTTTAAAACCACAATGTGTAAAACTGTACCAAGTCCACTCTCTCTTAACCTGACGGCTGCCTATGTGAAGTATACGTTCGCGCACGTGTGTGTGCGCGCACACTTGCGCAGTGCACACACAGGCTAAGTGTTAACGGTCCGACAGCTAAGGTGCACTCGGGGGCCACCTGCCGGCACCCAGGGCTGATGTGACCAACTCAGCCTCTGTCCTCCTTCACCTCGCCATGCACCCTGACCGAGAAGATGCCTCCCAGTTCCGAGGACGACCTTCTCAGCTGGAAGATATCTTTCCTTGACAGGGCATAGCAAAAGCTCCACTTTTTGTGGGACCCCTCAGGTGAGGCTGTCATTCAGAAAACTATGGGACTATCCCTAGCTCTACAGCATCAACAGTTTCTGATTATGACCTCCCTATGTCGGGGTAATGAGGGTGCTTGACCTTCTAAGGAAAGGTCTGGGACTAGATTTAAGTTGTGACCATATTAAATCCCTAAGGACTCGATTCTCACCCTACTGTATGCCTTTTTTTGGTATATATACATCTTCTCCCTTTCTCTTCACTCCTACTGTCATAAGGAAGTCAGGGTATGACCTGAGTGACTTCCCATATCAATAGAAATGTTAATGTAAGATACATTATCTAAATATTATAATTAATACTCTTTTTTTTTTTTTGGCTGCACCATGCAGCACTCGGGATCTTAGTTCCCCAACCAGAGATGGAATCCCGGCCCGCGGCAGTAGAAGCACAGAGTCCTAACCACTTGATTGCCAGGAATTCCCTAATTAATACTCTTTTAATCTGACAGCAACCAATAGTAAAATTGGGAAACGAGGCATAAGAATAAATTTGGCAGAGCAAAGCACTGAGGAAATGGCCCTAGTGACCAAGCTGATACTGTGAGGTTCTTCCTCCTGAAACACTGGAAATGGGCAGGGGACTCACTGACAAAATAAAAAGGAGGGGTCCCTTGGGCACCATCCTTTTTCCTAGGGACCCAAGAAAGCAAGCCACATAAATAAAGCAGAGAACCTAGTGTCACGTTACTTTCATCATATCAAAGTCTCTATGAAAGTCTCTTTTAAATGTTCCAGTCCAGTTCCAGCTAGTTAAAGCTCTCGGCCAAAGTGAAAAAATGGAAGGGGCAGTGTGAGAAGGTCTGTCAATGCGTTCATGTATAACTTAGGCAACTATCTCAATGACTGGATTCCTTATTCCAGCTCTGAATTTTGCTTAATCAAAAGTAAAACATTTCATTTCCAAGCACTTCAATACTTGCCTCTGATTCCCTCTCTTGGCTATAAGACAAATCAGGGGTGCTGTCTACTGGTTTCATTAATATTTTTAAATTAAAGAAAACTGTAGAAAGTCCTATATTTGAAGTACTATTTCATCCTAACGTGAGCAGAATGGATGGAAAGTAAGTCACTAAAAATGCATGTAATTTCTTATGAAGAGATGGTGAATAATGATGCCTTCTTTGCCGCCCTAAGTGTTTACCTTCATTTTAGAATCACAGAGGAGAGATTATAAGTACTGAACTAAGTCACTGGAATGGATGAAGAACATTAGCAATTTCCTCCCCAATAATCAGGAAGAACTAATATGACCTGGAAGGCCAAGCAAAGAAGGCATCATTATTTCCCTTTGACTTGGGATGCAAGGTAGTGGGAAGGTGACAGAATCAGAAGTGACCTTCCACGTTCCTCCAACTGGGAGACATAAGGCCCAGGTCCCTAGACTCTCTGCCAACGAGCGGTCAGCTTCACAGGCTAAGGGTGCATCTTTTTCCCGGGGAGTCCATTCTACTCATTAGGTGACAACTTACCACATTATTTTACATTTAAAATAAACAAGGTGTACTATGGACAGAAAGCAAAATCTGCATGATTTTTTGAGTGAATGCAAGAAATTGAAAAAATATATATCTTAGGCCCTTGGTGATGGCTGTGGGTGCTCCAGACCATTCCAGAAGACAAACTGGGTCTCCACAGACACTGAGGTCACTTCAGCAGCCCTGTGAGTCTCAAGATTTCCCATCAAGGTCATCCTTGGAGCAGAGAAGAGAGTTTTATGATCAGATATCTCCAGCTAAGCTACAAAGTCCACAATTTAACCTTTCATGCCTTATCTTAAACATTCATCTGAATTTCCAATGTGTTTCACAATATTTCCATATTTGTTTTAATAAACAAATGATGTCTTAAGGCCTTTACCACTGAGGAAAATGGAGGGTCTGGGAAGATGTGCTGTGTGATCCTTTGTACCTCAGAAATCCTCCAAGGCTATGTTCTCCCATGGAAGCAGCCGGTGAAAAGGACGTTAGGCGGGAAGTTGGAAGGTCTGGATTCTATTCCAGTTCCTGACACTAGGTAGCTGTGGGTCCCTAGGCCAGTCACTACCTCTTTGAACTAGATAAGCTCGGTGGCGGTAAATTTTCTGTATCAACTTGACTGGACCACTGGGTACCAGATTTTGGTCAAATATTCTGAGTGTTTCTGTGAGGTTCTGGGTGTTTCGGGATGAGCTTAGCATTTGAATCAGTAGAGTGCATAAAGCAGATTGTCCTGGGGACTTCCCTGGACTCCATGCTCCCAAGGCAGGGGACCCAGGTTCAATCCCTGGTCAGGGAACTAGATCCCACATGCATGCCGCAACTAAGAGTTCACATGCCACAACTAAGGATCCCATGTGCCACAACTATGGAGCCCTGGAGCTACAACTAAGGAGCCCGCCTGCTGCAACTAAGGAGCCCATGTGCTGTAACTAAGGAGCCAGTGAGCTGTGACTAAGGAGGCTGCCTGCTGCAACTAAGACCCGGTGCGACTAAATAAATAAATAAGTAAATATAAAGCTACTAGAAGCTAACACAGGAGAAAATCCAGGTGACATTGTGCCTGGCAATGACTTTAAAAAAAAAAAAACGCAGATTGTCCTCCCTAGTGAGGGTGGGCCTCACCCAACCAGGTGAAGGCTTGAATATAACAAAAGGCTGACTCTCCCCCAGGTAAGGGAGAATTCTTCTGCCTGACATCTTCAGACTGGAACATCAGCTCTTCCTGCCTGATGAGCTGGGACATTGGCTCCTGCTGGTTCTACAGGAGCTTCCAGTCTTTGGTGTTAAATTGGGACATTGTGTCTGCAGATTTTGGACAGGCTAGCCTCCATAATTGCATGAGTCAACTCCTTATAACAAATCTCTTGCTATAGATGTATAGGTACACACGTCCTGTTGGTTCTGTTTCTCTGGGGAATGCTGACTAATAAATACAAGCTCTAAATCTCCACCACCTCCAAAGTATTATAACCAGAATTATACATTCAATGCTTTTCACTGCCTCTCTCCCCCACCCAAATTCTAAAAATAATTGGCACTTACTTATTGGACACACGTTGCTCCTTCCTTCTAGCTTTTGCAGCCCTTGAGCTAGTATTACTGGGGTTGGGAGGGGGAGAGGGGAGTGGAACTCCATTTTTTTTTTTTTTTACATAAAACATGACAACGTTTCTTAGAATTTCACAATGTACCTTAATGTGAAAAGACTTTAAGTCTTGCAGAAATAAATCTTTTAAACTGTTTGGAATCCTTCCCTAAAAAAAAGAAAATATAGGGCTTCCCTGGTGGTGCAGTGGTTGACAGTCCGCCTGCCAATACAGGGGACGCGGGTTCGTGCCCCGGTCCTGGAAGATCCCACGTGCCACGGAGCGGCTGGGCCCGTGAGCCATGGCCGCTGAGCCTGTGCGTCCGGAGCCTGTGCTCCGCGACGGGAGAGGCCACAACAGTAAGAGGCCCGCGTACCACAAAAAAAAAAAATAATGAGAGAAAGAAAAGAAAGAAAAGAAAGAAAGAAAATTCTGTTAAGAAAAAGAAAAATTCTGTTAAGAAAAAGAAAAATCTGTTAACTCCACCACAACAAAAGTTCAGCACACGTTTTGAAAAATGGCAAAACTGTAACAACCATTCACCCCCCATACAATGGCCTCTCTCTCCTCACCTGCCACCCTATCACTGCAGACACCAGGTAACTAAGTCGTGATTCACCCAGGTGGCCACACAGAGGGAAGTAGGTGGCTCGACTCCTACGGAGAAAGCGTTATGAAGTTCCCATCTTATATTTCTCCCTGGGACTTACCAAGGTAGTGACAGGGGTGGAATTACCGCTCTTCACCTCAATACCCTCCAGCTGCCCTTGGCTTCCAGCTGAATCTAAACTCACCTGTAGGATCCAGGATAATTTATCCTTGACCCACACCCCCATTAGGATGTGCCTGCTGGTCAGGGTTGCAATTTACCCTCTATCGTGTCCTCTGTCCTAGGAACCAAGAGTTTCATCCATCCTGTATCCCCTGGCACAGTGTTTAGAATTTAAAAAGCACTTGATAAATATCTGTGGAATATGTAACTAAATGAATAAAAGTGCAACACAGCACTTGAAATACTGGAACTTTCCACAGTGTGAACCTAATTCTGACAGCCTTCTGGCAATGATGGTGAGAACCCATCATAGGGTCCTTCTCTCCATGGATCTCAAACTCTTGCTTCATGACAATAACAAGGAATAAGTAGCCCCCTAGGATCTGGGGAATGCATGAAGGATATACTAACAGTATACCGAGAGGACAACACAGCAGACTGGTGCCAACTTGAACACTTGTAAGTTACAGCTTTAACTCAGACTCAGCGAGGACTCCTTGGCGTGGGTGGGTGGCCGTCGGGACAAAACAGGCTCAGCAGGCACAGGGGGACATCCCACCGATTGTGTGACGTGGACCTGCCCCTCAGCTGCTCAAGAATAAATCAGGCAACCAATGCTATTAGGATGGCAGCCACGGGGGCCAGTAATAACTTACAGATTGAGATATTTAAAGCCAGAAAGTATGCCAGAAGGATCTATTCAAACCCTATCGTCCCACAAATGAGAAGAGCAAGGCCAAGCGTTGCTAAATAACTCAGCTCAAGTTTAAGATTTCAGAGCAAGGACTTACACCCAACTCTTCTGGTTCCAAGTCCAGCATGTTTCCTACAACACCACTCTGCTTGGGCCCTCGCTCAGGCCTCAAACCTGCCGCTGAGGCTTTTAACAAAAATGTTTTGAAATTGTTTTGAGCAATTCTTGGAAACATCTGCTGACATTCTTTCAAGCTGTCAGAGTCTCCAGACCCCATGTGCAATCCACCCAACCACAGCACACAAGGTTACTGATGCTTCCCATCCCGCTGCAATTATTCATCTCTATTAGGACACCAGATCCGCCGGTGCTAAATGATAACATCAGCACCTGCATATAGAATTACTATGAAAACATGTTGTTACAAGAACGGTTTCACTAACAGGGTCTGTGGGGGGCCAGGTAGCAGGTACGTAACCCCAGGAGCACATCTTTGCTACTTCTACTACATGTTCGTCATCCAGCGTACACATGAACTAAGCAAGAGGCTGACCTAGGGTTCCTTCGATGGATTTCCTTTCTTTTCCCAGTCCTTTGGAAATGCTTTTCTTCTGGTTGGAGAAATGGAAAGGAAGGTATAGGTTTCAGGTCTTGCTCTTGCAAAACATGTACACGGTTATAAATTCTTTCATCCGATTCGGTTAAACCATTTAACAGACATGACGTCACAGCTTTCTTTCTTCTTTCCTTCCTTCCTTCCTTCCCTCTCTCTCTCTCCCTCCCTCTCCCTCTCCCTCCCTCTCCCTCTCCCTCCCTCCCCCCTCCCCTCTCTCTCTCTTTCTTTCTTTCCTAAACTTATTTCAAAGTAAAAAGTTTAAAAAGGAAACAATGGAAGAAGGCAGGAAGAAAGGATGGGAGGTGGAAACAGTCCCATGAGCACAGAGCCTTGCCTGCTCTGCCATCCTGGCAGGGAGGGTGTCTGGGTGCCGCCAAGCAGTGACTTGTCTGTATAGTCGGGGAGCAAGCGCAGATACAGAGCCAACCAAGCAACGTGAGGCGGAAAGGATCTTAACTCAGGCAACGAGGTGCTTATAAAACCGGTGGGAGAGCTGAAAATGCAGGCTCTGGAGTGAGCAACAATCTCTTTATGGTGCTGCCAGCAAGGCAGTCAGGAAGCTACTGCCCCATGATGGCCCCTGGACCATCTCAGCCACCCCCAGAGAAGCTACCGCTGGACCAGTCGGCTGGCTACAGAGGCTCACAGGGCTCGAGAGATCTGCACCGTCCGGCGAGTGGGCGCCTCCCGCCCCCTCAAGTCGGTTCCGACTTCAGTTCCTCCACAGTATGTCGATGGGGGAATGTACTTCACATCTAGAAAGGTACTCTGGAAGGAGGATGGAGTGGATGCTGACCGGGCCGGCGTACCATACATCCTGCATCCACCAGCCAGAGAAAGAAAGCCTTCCCTCCACGAGCAAACACCTCGAGGCAGGAGGTTGATCCTCACTCTGCGTCATCCCCTTTCTAGAGGATCGTGGCTCGAGTCCAAGCCCTCTTCCGAGTTAGCCAGATCTCCATAAAAACAACAGGCTCCAAAGAACAGGTCCCACAAAAGACATCCAAATGGCCAACAGGTACAGGAAAAGACGTTCAACATCACTAATCATCAGGAAATGCAAATCAAAACCACCATGAGATCCAGTTAGAAGCTGAACAAGTACTAGGGATGGAATGTACAACCTGATGTATATAATTAACACTGCTGTATGTTATATATCAAAGTTATTAAGAGGAAGTCCTAAGAGTTCTGATAATTTTTTTCTGTTTCTTTAATTTTTTATCTATATGATGACAGATGGTCACTAAACTTATTGTGATAATCATTTTATAATATAGGTAAGTCAAATTATTATGCTGTACACCTTAAACTTATACAGAGCTATATGTCACTTACACCTCAAAAAAACTAGAAGGAAAAAATAATGAGATATCACCTCACACCTGCTAGTATAACTGCTATCAAAAAGACAAGAGATAAGTACCGGTTGGGAATGTGGAGAAAAGGGAACCCTTGTGCACCGTTGGTGGGAACGTAAATTGGTACAGTCACTATGGAGAACAGTATTCTTCAAAAACTTAAAAAATAGAACTACCATACGATCATGCAATTTCAGTTCTGGGAGTCTCTCAAACAGAAATGAAAACACTAACTCAAAAAGGTATCTTCACCCCCGTGCTCACTGCAGCATTATTAACAGTGGTCGAGACATGGAAACAACCCAAGTGTCTATCGACGGATGAATGGAAAGAGAAAATGTGGTATATATACATGCAATGGAATATTATTGAGCCATAAAAATAAGCAAAGCCTGCCATATGGACAACATGGATAGACCATAAGGGCATTATGCTAAGTGAAACAAGACAGAGAAAGACAAATACTGTATGATCTCATGTGTGGAATCTAAACAAACAAACTCATAGATACAGAGAACAGACCGGTGGTTGCCAGAGGTGTGCCGAAGTGTGTGTATGTGGAAGGAGGTCCAAAGGTACAAACTTACCGATATTAAAAAAAAAAAACCACCACCCAATAGGCACAGGGCAATCTCACTGGAGTCATGTGGAGAGCAGACCCTGGACTGTCCACCCAGCCACCCCAGCCCAAGCCATGAAGCCGTAAGGAGACTGACCACTGCTACCAACTGCCCTCAGTCAGGCCCCCTCTCTGTGCCCACTTCCCTCTTGGATTCCGAGACTGCCCTAGTATCACTTTTGAGACTGGGATCCCACTCTGCTTCCCCTCCCAGAATTCCTGGGAACTACTGTTCTTCCCTGACCCCATTTACTCGAGCTGGATCCTGCCACCTGCTACCAAGTGAGCCAGCGGCTCTGATGTGATGGAAAGAACAAAAGAAATGAGTTTAAATCATTTCGCTGACACTGACAGCTGAGTGAACGAAGCAAGCTTAGTTTTAGTTTTAGTAAAGCCTGCCACACACCGAGCTTTAGTTTTCTAACATGTAGTACTGCGAGTCTGGTCCACCCAAGATGTTACAAGACGTTGAGACAAGATATCCTAGGGCCTGGTGGGCCAGGTCCAGAATGAGCACTTAAACCGTCCTTCATTCTTCGGGTTTTGCCCATGGTGTGTGGCTTTGTCTCCACCTTCCTTGCCCCCATATGCTTGGGGATGAGCAGGGCACGCCTGCCATCAACTGCCCACCTCTCTGGACCTCCCCTGACCGCCTGCTGCCAGCACCGTCCCAGCCAGCAGCCCCTTCTGGGGCCTCTTCTGAGCCTGGTGGTTTTTCAACCACAGTGAGTCATAACCAGATGTAATAAAACACTGGAGTCTGCAAGAGAGTCACTCTTTTTTTTTCTTAATAAATTAGATGAATCAAGGCTATCCCCCCAATCTTGCTCCTATCCTAGCACTTGCTTGGGTGGAAAGGAAGGAGTCCGGTCGGGAGCTAGCAAGTGGAGGATTCTCTCTGTCACAGACCTGATGGAGCCACCCAGACCCTGGAGCCGACTGGGCACTACGTGGATCTCTTCCTAGAAAAGCAATTTCTTCAAGGAACCTTATTCCAGTGTGTAGGACCCATTTGGCAAAATCCAAGTTCCGTCACTAATTGTCGTCCACTTGCCAGCGTGGCTCAGGACTAGCCCTCCCTGGGCCAGCGAGGATGGAATGACCTGGACCCCTCTTCAGGGCTCCTGGCCCTTTCATACAGTCCCAAGAAATCATGACAAACGGATTAACAAGCCACTTCCCCCAAATTCCAAATGAGCTCAAGAAAAGGGTCTCTCCCAGAAGAAAGAAATGGAGGGAAAGAATCTGCTCCACTAGCTCTGCCCAAATATGAAGACCAAAAGCAGGAGAGTAAACACGTGTGGAAATTCCAAACGATCCACTCACCTGCACTTGGATTAATGGCACTAGAATACCCACCTGAGAATTACCTACCATTAATGTTTTTAAGTCCTATGCTTCCGTCTACGCGTTGTTCACATTTCTCTTTATCCCTATTCCTTTAAAAGCCTTTGGCTTTAGGATGCTCTTTTGAAAGTCTGTAAATGCACACACCTACTAATGGAAAAAGAACTACAGTATACACTCTATAGTCATTTGAATAGTTTGCGTATTCATTGTGAGCTTATGTTTATGCATGGACCAGGCCTGCGGCCAAGTTTGGCTCACCTGTCCATCGTTCCCCTGTCCCTGATTGTGTCTGTATGGTATGCTGCACAGCCACCTCTGCTGTCCTGTTCCTCCCCAGATTCTGCCCAAGCACATTCGCCAAGAAAATGCACTGTGATGAGTGAACACAACTCACAGCAGATGTCCTCTGCCCTTCTGTTCCAAAGGCAAATAGGACTTACCTGGCTTTGCCAAAAATGCCATCATCTACAGTAAAACTGGGTCTATTGGGCTGTGTACATGTGTGTAGACGGAGGTGGGGAGCAGAGAGAGGGTTACACTGGGGTTTTATGTGTACCACTTGAGAGCATGTACAAGTGGAAACTACAGAAACAGCATCCATTGGGCAAAATTCTATGCAAACTGAGAATCTAGGTTCTTCTAAGCACCTTTCTTTCGTCATCTTCCTGACCGTAACCAGCACAGAGGGGCTATAGTGAGAAAACCCCCAGAATCTGAAATAAGAGAAAACTGCCTTTGGAAAATGAAACTTTAAATCAACTCGTTATGAATCCAATTAAGCCACCATAAAGAGAAAGACTGGTTCCCAGACGTGCAAGGCATGAAAATAATCAGATCAAATGTTCTGTAAAATATCTAAAGAAAGAAGGTAAGAATGTACTAATCGACAGTGAGCAAAGCGGGTGCCTGTCACCTACCGGTCACGGGACCTTAAGAGGGAAGGGTCCAGAGATATAGACAAGACAGGTTCTACCCCAGCACGTCCAGAGTTAGGGGAGCCCTGGCCTTGGGGATTCTGGGAAGATCCCTGATTTTAGAAGCTCCTGCTTTCTTGTTCCTGTTCTGCCTAATCTGGTTATAATGCGATTCCCAACGCATTGGGAGAGGTCCAATGCCTCTCAGGAGAGTACGTCCCGGGGGAAGGACACAAGCACTTGATCCCGTTGGCAGTATCAGTCTCACTGTAAATCCATAAGCTGGCATCACGTCTGGGACTTGGCTTTTGCTGACAGCCCCACCCCCAGGGGGAGAATGTCCCCGTCATCTGACTATGTTTGTCTGGTCCCCTCAGCAGTTATGGTCTCATCATAAGATAATATATTCATTAATGACTGAACGGCCTGTGGGCCTTTACAGTTATGGGACAGACTCAAAATTGAGCAAGGAAAAGACTCCCCGACAGGTGTGATTCTGCACGTGCGAGAGAAAAATGATACGGGAACATCCCCCCACCATGAAAGATGACAACAGAATGGAGGGTGTCCCAATTTCCTGGGGACCCCTCGCTTGGCTTAGGACCTGGATGAGTGTGGCGATGCTGGGTGAGGGGGCAAGTGCATAAGAAAACAGAGGAAGATGAACGTGGAGTTCCCAGGGGTGATCCTGAGAAGGGAGGATGGGGACAGGGGTGACCAGTGCTGGCACTGCCAGGGGCACAGACCAAGTGACAAGCCCCTTTTAGCAACAACTAAAAGGACTTCTAGTAAAAGGAATGACTGGGTGAGGTTTCA
Source organism: Neophocaena asiaeorientalis asiaeorientalis (assembly GCF_003031525.2). Classification (NCBI taxonomy): domain Eukaryota; kingdom Metazoa; phylum Chordata; class Mammalia; order Artiodactyla; family Phocoenidae; genus Neophocaena; species Neophocaena asiaeorientalis. The sequence continues at coordinate 174,311 of NW_020171817.1, forward strand.
GGTTTCCACTGTGCCATCACCCCATATGGCCCCCCTCGAAGCCCTCTGTCCAAAGCCTTCAGGAAAATCTACCACTCAGGCACGATCACGTGACTATAGACAGCATCACATCACAGACTCTGGGGCTGGGCTGCATGAGCCCGACGTCTGGCTCTACCACTTACGACTCCATCTTGGAGGAATTTATGCAACCTCTGTCTGCCTCAGCTGCCTCATCTGAAAGATGGTACTAACGATAGCAACGACCTCACATAAGTGCTCTGTATGTGTGGCGTTACTATGTGGGAGGGAAGATTTCACAGCCGGGTCTACTCAAGGCAGAACCTCCAGGTACCAAAGCAGACCCCCAGGGGCTGTGGCCAACAGAACCAACCAACCCCGAGACAGCAGAGAGCTTAAGGAGGGTGTGGACGGGAGACAATGCAATCAGGTCTAGGGCTTAAGGAGCCGGATGGGCCCAGCTGACGTCTGGATTAGACCAACAGTAATGAACGTTTACTGAACATTTACTATGGGGCGGGCACACACCTGTGTTTCTGCAGAGGTTTAACTTGGTTGACCAGTTTGATTTTTAAAAGAATTAAATCAAAGAGAGAGGAGGAGGGAAAAAATAAAAATCAGAGCAGAAAGAGGGTCTCTGCCTCACCCCTGTTATGCAAAGAGACAGAATCTACTCAGTTACATTGATTTTCCAACAAGATGAGGAATCCACGATGGCCTCAGAGAATTCCGCTCAGCTCTCAGGAATGCTGAAGGTCAAGGACCCCCGATGCTGGTGCTGAACATTGAAAACGCCTGATGACCCAGCCTGCTCCCAAGAGTGCAGCCCTGCATTGGTGGGTGCAGCCCTGCAACAGGAGTTCTAAAATTCCCATTTGATTCTAACATGCCTTCAAGGCTGAGAACCATCGCTGCCACGAATTTTTTTTTTAACATCTTTATTGGAGTATAATTGCTCTACAATGGTGTGTTAGTTTCTGCTTTATAACAAAGTGAATCAGCTATACATACATCCCCATATCCCCTCCCTCTTGCGTCTGCCTCCCACCCTCCCTATCCCACCCCTCTAGGTGGACACAAAGCACCGAGCTGATCTCCCTGTGCTATGCAGCTGCTTCCCACTAGCTATCTATTTTACATTTGGTAGTGTATATATGTCCATGCCACTCTCTCACTTCGTCCCAGCTTCCCTTTCCCCCTCCCTGTGTCCTCAAGTCCATTCTCTACATCTGCCTCTTTATTTCTGTCCTGCCCTTAGGTTCTTCAGAACCTTTTTTTTTTTTAGATTCCATATATAAGTGTTAGCATACGGTATTTGTTTTTCTCTTTCTGACTTACTTCACTCTGTATGACAGACTCTAGGTCCACCCACCTCACTACAAGTAACTCAATTTCGTTTCCTTTTATGGCTGAGTAATATTCCATTGTATATATGTGTCACATCTTCTTTATCCATTCATCTGTCAATGGACCTTTAGGTTGCTTCCCTGTCCTGGCTATTGTAAATAGAGCTGCAATGAACATTGTGGTACAGCTGTCATGAATTTTAATCTATTTCCAGGTAGTCTGTTTCCCAAGCTTTCCTGATAGAGATCACTGGGGGTAATTGTTGAAGCTACAGATTTCCCCAGGCCCCTTCCCTAGGATTTCTGAATTAGTAAATCTAGGATGAAGCCCAGGAACCTGCATGTTTACAAGCACCCCAGGTGATGTATATACTCAGGGAGGTTCAGAAAACAGGTTGTACTTTTAGGAGAGGGCGGAGACAATATTATAAAATCAACGGGGAAGTTACGTTGCTAATAACAGCTCTAAGTACAGCCGTGCAGCCCCAAGGTACCCTCTGGGGCTTAGTTCCAGGACCCCCGCGGACACCAAAACCCACAGAGGCTCAAACCCCTTACACTGGGCCCTCTGCATCCATGGGTATGCAGGGCTGGCTGTATACATGTTTATATCCCTCTCTGGAGTTGTGTTCCAATCCCAATCTGTGTCCAGGACTTAAATGAAAGACAAAATGTGAACAAAATTCCCAGTCCTGCAGATATTCGATCTTTACTCGGTGGGCCACAGGCCAAGAGAAAGAAGAACCATTGTGACATGTGGTTTCTGCCTCTTCTTAAGGGATCATTTTTTTCACTATTATTTGGACCAAATCACCAGGACCTAGAATTTGAAATTGATGTAAGCTATACACACATCACTGAATAAGCACTTAGACAGCAATTCATGTAAAAGTATATTCAACTGTGTAAGAACAGGATGTGGCTTATTTTTTTATCTTAAATGTTTTATACTGTATTATTTAAACGGTTCCATGCACTTTAAAAAAAGGCAGAAAGCTTCCACATTCAAAGTTCACACTATAAGTAGCTATATAACCCTGATATCAATAGAAAATAAATGGAAATGTATAGCAGTCTCATTTGACTACATCCAAAGATCCTAAATATAGGAGTCTATTTAAATATTTGTATATGAGAAGGGTTTATTCCAGGATGCAAGAATGATTCAACATTAGAAAACCTGTTTACGTTAAGTCACTACTTTGAAGGATGCCCATTGTTGCCATTATATATTTTATAATAATAAAATATTTTTTAGGAACTCTCAGGTCCTAGACAATGAAGGACAAGGAAAAGACAGTTATGAATCCTAGAAAGAAAATTTCAAATTTATCTTTATTTGTAGATGATATGATGGTCTACCTCAAAACTCCAAGAAAATCAACCTCTCTGCATTGTTTTTTCTGGTTTGATTTTTTTTTAAATAATTGCAATTATAAATTACAATTTACAAATTATAATAATACTTTTCCAAATATCTTTTCCCTGACATTCCAAAACGCTTAGAGCAACTACCTTAAGTATTTTCCCAAGCTTGATTTCTCTGTGACCCTACCAGGTAAGTCTTTCAGATTTTCAATTCACAGGCTAGAAAATCCACAAAAACAAAAACCTGGCAGAGGTCATAGGAAGAGGGATGTGACGACCACAAACACCTGTGCTGAACTTGACCCCAACTCAACACATCTGAGCATAAGCCCCGGGCTTTCCAACTCTGCTGCACCCCTCAATCCGCTGGGGTATCTTTAAGAGATATGTGATGCCAGCTCCCACCCCAGACACTGTGATTGATTTAGGGTGCAACCTGGGCATCGGGTTTTTAAAAGCACTTCAGGTGATTCTAAAGCCTAACAAAGTCTGGGAACTGCTGACTTCAGCAGTTCCCAGGCTGCTCGTCATTTTGGCAAGTCTGGGCTCCGAAGAGCTGAGAGCATAGCTCTGCTCCGTCCGTTTCAACATCTGGCTCAGGTCCTTTTACCTATAACCCGTCTCTGTTCTAATTCAGAAACTTCCTGGGACATCTGAGCACCTCTTTGGCCTTTGGCTTTATTCATCCTATCTGCACTGCCCTACTAACACATTACGGTACTTACTGAATATGTTGGTTTGGGGGGGG
>NW_020171817.1:177844-189923 GCF_003031525.2 Neophocaena asiaeorientalis asiaeorientalis
TTTGTTTGTTTGGGGGGGGGGGGAGGTGTGTATCCCTTCAGAATGGCTTATCTAGTTAGTACAGTAAAGCTCCTATCAGATTTACTGACCACCTACCGTGCAGGTGCTGTGGGGTGACAGCAATGATTAAGGCCCCATCTTGAGCCCCCTGGTGTTCACAGTTTACGATGTGGGAGAAAAAGACACAAAATAACCATAACAACAAAAAACATGACTGAGCATAATGAACTGCGATGAGTACAACAAGAAAGGCACAAATCGGGACTTCCCTGGTGGTCCAGTGATAAAGAATCCGCCTTCCAATGCAGGGGACGCGGGTTCCATCCCTGGTCGGGCAGCTAAGATCCCACATGCCACGGGGCAACGAAGCCCAGGTGCCACAACTACTGAGCTCGCGCACCTCAACAAGAGAGCCCACGTGCTGCAGACTACAGAGCCCATGTGCTCTGGAGCCCACGCACCGCAACTAGACAGAGAAAAACCACACACTGCAACTAGAGAGAAGCTGGCCTGCCGCAACGAAGAGATCCTTCGCGCTGCACGCCTCAACAAAGACCCCACATGCCGCCACTAAGACCCGATGCAGCCAAAAAAATAAATAAATAAAAATTTAAAAAGAAAGGCACAAATCAAGGGAGAGAGAAATATCCCTTTACCTCGCAAAATAATGAGACAGGAAGAAGTAGAAGTAGCCAATCCTAGAGGGTTTCTGAAACAAGAAAGAGACTCTCAGGCCCCTGGCAGGGTAGGGAGGTACAACAAGGAGATGCCAGCCTGGCAGGGGTGACCTGATGAGCACACGTGGTGAGGAAGTCGAGATGTGGCCTCTACAAGGCTGGAGACCGAGGTTCAAAAGCAGGTAAGAAGACAGCCTGGAGAAGCAGATGCAAAGGGGGCAGAGCCACAGCCTGGAGAAGCAGATGCAAAGGGGGCAGAGCCCATGGGAGAGGTCAGTGTGTCTGAAAAAACCCAGGGGACCCAGCTCTGATGAAGCAGGGCACCAGGTGCAAGTGAAAACCAGTCACTTCCAGTTTCCGGTTTGGCATGTAAGGATCTTGGAAGTCACCAATACCTCCTAAGAACAAGTAAAAAAAAGCTAAACAAACTGAAAACCAGCAACTCTTCTTGAACCCATCAGAGAAGTGAGGTCAAGGGCAAGGCACTGCCCCAGAACTTGGACAGACAGGCAGACACAGAGGATTGCAATTTACCAGAGCAGAGACTCTTGAGCAGAAATCGCTAGGGGAACCGGCTCTGTGGTAGGAAATCCTGAACTGTAATTGATGAATTGCTGGCGGCTTGCTGTGAACAATTCTGAGAATTAAAACTCCAGGAGGACCCCATGCTTCTGTGAGTTTCACCTTCTTCAGGAACTCGACCAGGTTCTCACAGTGAAGATCAGAGAAAAATCCCCACCCACGTGCTTTCAACAGGAAGAGGGCAAAAGGGGTCATTTTGAAGTACACCAGGGCGCTCTGTTCTTAACAAGGCCTGAAACCATGGGAAATGATTTCACTAGCGCCCAACCAACCTGGGAGAAAGGAAATACCCGACTGCTGCCCCCTGTAGCCATCCTGCCCCACCTAAGGGGGAAAAAACCGCAGAGCCTGGTGAAGTTCAGGGCCTGGGGCACAGGTTCGCTGCAAGACTGAGATCAAATCACAGGACTGGAGAACACTCTCCCCTCCTCCCATCTCACCACCACATTCCTTGGGGCTTATTTACCCACAGTTCCTTTGACCCAGTACGTCATGTCTATCTTTCAACAAAAAATTACAAGGCATACTAAAAGGCAAAAAACAACACAGCTTGAAGAGACAGAGCAAGCATCAGAAGCAGGCTCTGATATGGCAGGGATGCTGGAATTACGAGATCAGGAAATTAAAATAACGAAGACCGTCAGGTAACAGAAGATTTGCCAGCTAGTACCTGAATAAAAACTATCCCTGGCTTGAAGGCACTAACAGTATTACATTTTCACCTAAGATAACAAATAAGAAAAATTACAGCTCTGTACCTGGGAGAAAAAGAGCTGACAACTGAGTTTCCTGAGCTCGCCCTCACCAACCTATTAAATCCAACTCTCCAGGTGGGACTCAGGATAGGGATGGTATGTAAAATATCGTCAGGGACGTCCCTGGTGGTGCAGTGGTTAAGAATCTGCCTGCCAACGCAGGGGACACAGGTTCGAGCGCTGGTCCAGGAAGATCCCACATGCCGCGGAGCAACTTCTCAACAAGAGAAGCCACCGCGACGAGAAGCCCGCGCGCCACAACAAAGAGTAGCCCCCGCTCGCCACAACTAGAGAAAGCCCGCACACAGCAACGAAGACCCAGCGCAGCCAAAAATAAATTAATTAATTTAAAAAAATCTTCATCCATGTCACCCGGCAAAGTCTCCTGCATAAAGGACATGCCTTCAAATATATATATTGATTTTATTTGTGTGCATTATTCTAGAAACAGCAAGCCGACATTTAGGCACAGGTAAACAGTCTGCCATTACACGCTTTCCAATTAATTATTTCTAACACTCCACTTTAGCGAACTCATCATTAGAGGCAGACTTCAAAACCACCTAAAATCTGCAGATAAGATACAATCCTCAAAACGCTCTACAGGATCTTCCTCAAAAGACCACCTGGGAGCACACACTGAATGCAGAAAGAATTTCCCACTTAAACGTGCTCAGCCATCGCAAGGCATCAAACTTACTGTAGCAGACAGAATAGTGGCCCCCAAAGATGGCCCTGTCCTAATCCCTGGAACCAGGGAATGTGTTACCTTACACCGTCAAAGGAATTTTGCAGATGTGATTAAGCCACAGATTTTGAGATGAGGAGATACTCCCCGGTTATCCAGCTGGGCCCAACGTGGGACACAGGAGAGTCAGGAGGAGAGGTGATGAAGAGGGTGAGAGAGATCTGAAGATGGAGGAAAAGGTCACAAGCCAAGGAATGCAGGTAGCCTCTAGGAGCCGCAAAAGTCAAGGAAGCAGGTATTTCCCCCTAGAGCCTCCTGAAGAAACGCAGCCTGGCTAACACCTAAAATTAACCCAGGGAGACCTATGTCAGACCTCTGGTCTACACAGCTGTAGGAGAAGCTCGTGTTGTTTTAAGTCACTAATCTTGGGGTAATTTGTTACAGAAGCAACAGAAGCACACTTGCCATCTACCAGCATGCACCAAAGGGGGTCAGGCCAGAGAGTTAACGCGAGAACAGGAACCGGGGTCCCTCGCCTGGGGAGGTGCTGATGATGACAAGGTGAGGAACGAACTTTGGCTGATGAGTGCTTCTGACGCACCTGCATGTCCTTGCTGATGGGAGGTGGGATCACGAAAGAGTTAACCTACCTCAACCAACTGCACCAACCAAGGATTGACCACCCAAGTTGTTTGTTTTTTTTTTTTTGGAAGGGCGGGTGAAGGGGACTCTTCTCTTTTCCTGTAACAGTGAGAGTTGATGTAATTACCTCTGTCCTTCTTAAAATCCTGAGAAGCAGGTCTGATAATGAATATGTTGAAATGAACTGGCGTTTCCCCTCTCTGGGAAGCAAGCCTGACCTCTTTGAGCAATAAACCTACAACCCCGGGCATCCCTGGGCCAACCCATCAGGAGGGAGATGCAGAAACCAATTATCCATAAATTCAAGGCTTTAAAGTCTCAAGACTGGTCCATTCGTGGAACATTCTGTAAGTCACCGCTTGTTAGAACACAGTTTCATAACGAAAGGGAATGAGATGCGTCCCAGTGAGAGTGAAGCAGGATACTGTGTGTGTTTGACCAAACCTTCATCGTGCAGCTGGAACCCAAGGTGACAGAGTCACCTCTCACCCTTGGAACACACAGCATGTCCCTTCTGAGTGGCCAGCGACCACTGCAGGGTGTGCCCCACATTGGTCTCTGCAAAACCAGCCACGAAACACCAGCTGACTGGTCTTAACAACTCCAAGGAATGGCTGACGAATAAGACTGGATTTGCACTGTGGAGGGCATGCAAGTTACTCAAGTCAGACATTTTAAAAGTTCAATCTATGACCCCTCTTTAAAGGGGCCAAGAACCAAGGTGACAGTGACACACTGTGAATGATATTGCATGTAGGGAGAGGAGAGGAAGACGACTGGGAATGAGACAAAATTCAAACGTGTCGCAAGTCTCCCACTATGGAGAGAGGACATGAAGTCAAACTGATTCCCTGCACGCGGTAAGTGTTTAACACAAGTCTATTCGGAGAAGGCAGGACGAGAACCCTCAGGCTGTCCAGGTGACAAGATCTCCAGGCACAAAATAAACCCCTTCTTGGCTTCTCTCTCCCGGTCCCCCTTGGGCCTCCTTACTGCTGGGGACCCTGCAGTTCCAGCAACAAGAACATGGTAGCAACTGGACCACAGAAATCTGACCTCCACATAACATCACTGGAGTGGACCACTGACGAGCATCCTCACACGTGCTCTGCGTGCATTACAGATATCCTCCCTCCCAGACAGCAAACCTACGTTTGTGCAGTAAAGGGGGAAGAAAACAGGAGTGTGGTCTGACACTTCATCTTAGTGGGAACCATTACAAGTACAGGCTTTGGGGGCCATGAATTTCTAACGTCTTCTTCTCGAAGTTGCAGATGATTTTAAAACGAGTAGAGAAAGATAAACACCCGCTTCCATCCCCTCCAGAAAAGGACAGCCCCCTGCTTGAATATTCAACAGAGGCTTTCATTTGAGGAAAGTAGATGAAATTTCAGACTCCCTTCCCGCCAAAGCATTCCCACACGAATCATTCTAAACCCTTGAATCGCCTGAGCTGAAAACCCAGACTCACCTCTCCACCCGCCCCGCTTCCCCCAGAGCGCAGGGCAGATACCCGGTCACGTAACCCCCTCCCCCGCTGGGGTCCCCCTGGCAGGGCACCACTGTGTTTTTTCACCATTTCTGAGGACAGATCCTTCACTCAACAGCTGTGTTTGTTTACGGGATGAGAAATGAACACGGGACACATGCACTTGATCCAGCAGAGTTTTCCTTTTGGCATCTCCCTCTCCAGACTACACAATATATCCAACCTTGTAGTCCGGTTAGAATTTGCCATCGGCCGGAGCCAAGAGGGTGGGTAGAGAGGACGTCGCCATGGAGGGGAACCTGGAATCATTCGCTCCGTAGACAGACATCAATTTTTCCTTGAAGCAGTGCCAACAGGCCACCCCCTGTGTCCCTCCGAACCTGCCATTTCTCTACAGCAGAGGGACAGGGTACCCACTTCTCAGACGCCAGGGGATGGGCGGGAGGGACAGGGTCCCCACTTCTCAGACACCAGGGAATGGACGGCTCTGTGAGTCCCTCGAGGTCCTGCCCAGGCACGATGGAGCCAACTTGGCTGTCCAAGGCCACAACCCACACTTCCATATCTGGCAAACTGTCGCCCGTAGCAAGGTGCCCTTTGAATGAAATTCACCAGCCTCCTTTCTATGGGGTGTTTTAAAAAGATGAGGGTAAAAGTCTCCGACATAAAAGAAAAGGCAGATGTTTTCTTGAAACTTTTTCTGTTCAGAAAACGGCTTTGCTTTTTCCCAAAAGTGCTCCCTCAACTTTTAAAAATTCCCAAAAGTGCTCCCTCAACTTTTAAAAATCAGATCATCTGGAAGAGGATCACTATTCTATATAAAAATACCAAACTTTATCATTCCTTTTTCTTTTTGGGAAACGTATACTTCCGATCTTCTTGTTTCCGAGTAATGGGGTGTCTTGTGCTTTCATTTCTCTGCAATGTCTTTCGGATTATTCCTCACCCGGGGTTGGCTGCAGAAAGCAGAGGCCGAAAACACTGGTGAGCTGTCTCCAAGTTCTAAATTCACTTCTGGGATGTATGCTTTGTCTTTCGAAATGCGGTTATCTGAAAGCTCACCCAGTTATCTAAGACTTAGGGAATCCACAGGAGTATCTGCAGAGCACAGAGTGCGGTGCAAACACACAAGGGAGTCCCAAGGGCAGGTGGGAAGTAGGGCCAACGTACACGGCCACGTTTTATGGGCTGCATCCCAGGTGTTCAAAGGCCCCGCCTCTAGGCTCCCAGGACACCGCAAATGCAAAGCAGATGCCAGCTGGCTGCACTCTGGTGTCACTAGGCAGCTTAAACATCAAGCCAAGCATGGAGATTCCTTTCTCATCTTACTGCTTCTCCCCTCGAGGGGCAATATGAGAATATGAATGCACAACCCGTGTTCTCATAGGATGCTGTGGTCGCTGGAACAATACTTAAAATGTGTGGACACACACACTCAGACACACACGGTGAGTCGTATCTTTCTATTAGAGCAGAATATAATATCGTTATAGACGCTATAACATTTAGAGCCAGAAACAATGTTTCATACGACACAGATTAAGATTAAACTCCCATTGCTAATAGTACGTGTTGACTGTTTTACTCAGCTAGCTCCTAGAATATATTTATGTCCTAACTTTTTGTTTTATATTCATCTTATCTCCCCCGATAGGCTGTAAACTCCAGGAGGTCAAGGTCTGCTGCGTAAGTATCCGAACCCTAGTCAACCCTTAGCAATAGGAGGTGCCCCAGTAATACGGTGAAAACTACCTCATTCTTAAAGCAAACCTTCAGGTCTGAATAAAATGTCGACCCAGGAAGTCACTGGTGAGGCCCCAGACATGTCCTCTGAAAAGTAACACGTAACATGTCATGAACACGTGGCTGCTTCCATTTTAGTGAAGACACCACCTCTTCCCGACACCAAATGCAAAGTAAGACTCTGCCCGTGTCCTCCAGGAGGTGACGGACGAGTGGGGATGGGGAAAAGCAAACAAATGACAGCCGAGCCATCAGGAAGTGCCAACCAAATGCTATGAAGACTTCGAGGAAAGGGAGTTTGCATCTACCCCAAAGAGGTCAGTAAAGGCTTCAGGAAGGAGCTACAATTTGAGATGGGCCTTGAAGGGTGGCTAAGAGCACGCAGAAAGGTGGTGAGGGTTGAGATACAGAGCCCACTTCAGCGGCTGCGTCTGGGTCTTGAATGCTGACCCAATCCATTCAAACACAAACCATGGCTGCTGCGGTGGATCACCCCTCAGCAGGACTGGAATCTTCTATGCTATTAGCTGATCACATTGAGTCCATTACAGAATATCATATGTCCTTCTCCACCTTACGAAAAGAGAAGTGCACTTGGAATTCTATGTTAAGATAATACACTGGGCTCCTTCTGTCTCTAGCCCAATTATAGGACGTTGGAACACTCTGCTGGGAAACTTGTGATAACGAGCAGCCAGCGCTGAAGGGCATAATGTTCTGATTGTCAAACAGGTTGTTCACGATGCAAATCTATGACTTCAGAAGTGATTTCACAAACATCTTGGTAACAGCCATCTGACTCATAAGCTCCAACGCAGTCTTATAAAGCAGCTGTGTGTGTAAGTAATCCAAAGATGGTCCTTGAGAGATGTTACAGCGAAAGCATAAAATAAGACAAGAAAGCCTGCATCTTGAAGAGGATATCATTTCGCAGTGCAACTTTCACACTCAACGTAAGGCGAGGGCCAAGCCAACCATGCAAAATGTGCCAATGCAGGGCATCGCTGATCCAGGGGGAGAGAACACATGTATAGGCTTATGTGATTTTACAAAACTAATGGGAGACTTGCCACCCGCTGACTACAGCAAACTCACTTGGAGGTCTCATGAGACAACCCTGATTTCACACAGAACGTTTTGATCCATTCAAGGCTTTTACTTTGATTTTTACGTTTTATTCCCCAGGCGTCTGTTGTTCATGTGTTAAAAAGCTATGGCCCAGGAGAGGTAAGTGACTTGCCCAGGGTCGCCCAGCAGTCAAGTCAGGGTGGGAGGATGGTGTCTGTCACTCCACTGATTCCTTCCCTTTCATCCACATGCAGACTGACAAAGACACTCAGGAAAAGGGCCAAATACGTTATAATTCTGCATTTTCTGTTTCAATTTCACTGCTGTTTATCACACCAGCTCAAAAAACTGTGAAAGTCTGGTTTCTTAAAAATAAGAATGTAGGGCTTCCCTGGTGGCGCAGTGGTTGAGAGTCCGCCTGCCGATGCAGGGGACGCGGGTTCGTGCCCCGGTCCAGGAAGATCCCACATGCCGCGGAGCGGCTGGGCCCGTGAGCCATGGCCGCTGGGCCTGCGTGTCCAGAGCCTGTGCTCCCCAGCGGGAGAAGCCACAACAGTGAGAAGCCCGCGTACCGCAAAAAAAAAATAAGAAGAAGAATGGAATCAGCGGGTGTTTAAATTTTACTTCTCTGTTCTCCTACTCCACTTGCTTTTAAAGTCATACGTCCTTAATCCCATAAACATGTCCCTTATTTAAAATTCAAAGCCAGTTCAAGCCAAGAGCCTTAAAGAACATGGGTTTTACTAATGAGGCAACTGGGATCTAGATAGGTTACCAGTGACTGCAAGGTTATCAGCTAGTTAGAGGCAAACCAAGACTAGAAACAGAGTGTTCTGGACTCCAGCACGCAGAGTGATGACGGAGGACCTCGGAAAAGCTGAATTCTAACTGCCTACAGCACATGGCTTGCATTTTTTCACCCATGCTCTGACAGGTCCCCTCCACCTTGAGCTGCCCGAGGACCCATCTGGCAGAATTCACATCTGGTGGAATTATTCAGGAACAATGTATGATCTTCCTAGGAACACAGGTTTCCAGTAAGACGGAAGCTATTACTAGTGTTGAGGATACTTTACCTGGTCGTGAGGGACGTAAAGAATGTCTAACGGCATCTCCTGAATCACTGAATGAGTCCCCAAATCAGCAGTGAGAATGGCATTCTGAAAAAGGAAAGCCTTCCTTGTACCAGGTTACCATTCAGAAGGTAATTCCATAGCTAACATGTGCTAGGTTCTACGCTCAGAGAAACACAGGAATAACACAGCCCCTGCTCTTAGGAGCTCTTGGTCTGGCCGGAAGCACTGATGAGTAAGCAGATCACTCGCGTTGGTCTGACGTGAGACACCTCTGCTCCACCACTGCCCACCGCCTCTCCTCAAACCACAGATGCACCTGTGGGCAGGTGAGCAAACAGAGAAGGGAACATGGGCTCCACCTCCCGTGGTGCCTGTGAGCCCGTGGTAGGCGGCTGGAGAGAGGGTAAGGGGGCTTGTTGTCGGGTCAACAAAGAGACTGGACACCAAAACTGCTAAGCACAGCCTGACCCAAAGGCTGCACTCTTCTCACGTGTCAGGTTTGGCAATGGGCCTCCTGTGACCAGCCCCTCTGAAGCATCCCCAAGCTTCACCTTCTAGCCACTACCACCACAGCTATTCAAAAAAAGTAAAAATTAACATGCAAAGGCCACAAAGCACTGTAGGGAAGAGAGGGTGTTTGTTGATCCTGTTTTAAATAGGCTCGGTTGCAAACCAGAGCTGTCCGTATGGCCGTTTTCCAAAACACAAGTCTGGTGAGGTCCTACAAGGACCTAAGAGGAGCCCAGATGAATTTCTTAGTCCTTAAATAAATGCCTGGGAGGGAGTGTTCAGCAGAATTCTCTAAATCTATTCCTGATTCTGCCAGTCACTCCTAGGCTTGAGTGAGAATCTTTGTTCCTCTATTCAGCTCCCTGCCTGGGTAGAGCAGGGATATCACTTATCTAAGGGTGTTGGCTACTCAACTTGCATTCACAACCTCAATGTGAATTCAGAGATGCTGGAATCTGCACAGATCACCATCTTTCCAGAAAGAAGCCGAGCTACAAGTCCGAAAGGTAATGTGTGGAATGTTTGTGGAAAATGCTATATATTTGGTTGGTGGTGTCCCCATGCGTCAGCATTCTTCTCTAACCAGAAAGACTAGTTTGCCATGATTCTATTTCTCCTCTGCAGAGCCTCGATCTAGAAAAGAAGTCACTTCTAGAGAAACTCTGGAGATAATTTGAGGCAGGATTCCCAAACATGTGAACTTTCAGAGTAGCCATTTTAGCAGGCTAGGGAGTGGAGATCAGCAGTCATGACTGAGGACTGTGGAAAGAATGAAGAGGAATACTAGTTAGGATTTCATTCCTGCTCTGCAGAGCAGGGAGCCTTCAAAAGGAGAGAGCGCAGGAATATCTATGAAGACGAAGCTCTGGGTATAACCAAAAAAGAACACAAACAGATTGCTGGTAAGGTGGGGAGACAAAATGGGAGAGGTCTGGAAAAGCAGCAAGCAGCATCTCTGAAACCAGTCTTGTTTCAGCAATAAAGAATTTCCTGGTCAAGAGTAATAGCTGAGGTGTGTTCCTTTTTCTCTGAGGGAGAATGAAGAAATTAGAGACAATTCATAGCTTCAAGCGATCAAAGGAACTTTGGGGACTCACAGTTGCTCTATGTATTGAGTTGGACAGTATCCCCACAAAATTCATATGCTTCCCAGAACTTCAGAATGTGACCTTATTTGGAAATAGGGTCCTTGTGGATATAATTAGTTAAGATGAGGTCATAACTGGAATAGGGTGGGCCCTTAACCCAATATGACTAATGTCCTTATAAGAAGAAGTGAAGAGACAAAAAAACAGCAGAGAGAAAAAGAATGCCACATGAAGACAGAGGCAGAGATTGCAGTGATGCTTCTACAGGTCAAGGAATACCAAGGACAGCCAGTAACACCAGAAGCTAAGAGAAAGGCATGGAACAGATCCTCTCCTAGAGCCTTCAGAGAGCACAGCCCTGCCAACACTTTGATTTCAGACTTTTAGCCTCCAGAACTGTGAGAGAATAAACTTCTGCTATTTAAACCCACCCAATTTACGGTACTTTGTTGTGGAAGCCCCAGGAAATTAACACACCATACTATGCATTTTGCAAATGAAATAATATAACTAGTACGGTCTTTAATTTGACTTCTTTATACCACACAATGGGAATTTCCCTTCTGTCCATGAAGACTAAACACTATGGAATTGCACTCCCACCATAAAACAATTAGAAAACAAATGAATAAAAGTTATGAAACAAATGATGTGAACCCTACGATTGCCCCAGATCACTGCCTAGAGAATTTCAGGTGTGGGGGGTCATACAGAGTCCAATAACCTCACTGAGTTCAAGAGACTGAGACTGGAGTTTGGGGAGGCCAATGTAGCTAAATTTGCAGGGCTGAATACCAGAAAAAAGGGAGTTACACAGAGAGAGCAAGCTCCAAAGATATGCAAAGGAGTCTTCTCTAGCCTTTAGCTGAATTCTCAACTGCTCATGTCTAACAAAACCTCCAAGACGTGGAAAGAACTATAGCGAAAAAAAAGAAAAATTACCAGAGCTCACACAAGCCTGCGAAGATTGTGTCCCCAAGAACCAGAGTGTTGAGACATCATAGTATATGGAGCATTAGGTAGAATCTTCAAAAAGAATGTGCCTTAGTAGGGGAATAAATGTTTCCTAAAATAAAAGCTGACCTGTGCCCACTATAACAAAGCATAAAAGCAAACGTCAAAAGGATCCTCAAATAGATCTGCAAGTTACTTAACAGCGTATCGAAATAAAACTTAACTTTCCTTAGAGGAACATAACAAAATCCAGCAGCACACAACACACCAAATCAAAGATGAATGGGCATGCAAAGAAACAGGAACATGTAACTCATAACGAAAAGAAAAATCAATCAATACAAACAGACTCAAATAAAAGAGATAACGAGTTATAATAATAATAGTAGGCAACGACCTTGAATAGCTATTATAAATCTTAAATATATGCTCAAGAATGCAAAGGAAAATATTAGTATGTGGAGGAAATAAACGGAAGCTATAAAACGTGCAAGTGAAACTTCCAGAAGTCAAACAAAACATACACTGGATGAGATTAACAGCAGTTTAGATAATGAAGAAGAAAATGTAAGTAAAGTTGAAGTCATAGCAACAGAAACTGTGCCAAATGAGACAGCACAGAGACAAAGAAAGACTGAAAATAAATGAACAGGGTTTGGTGAACTGTGGGATAACATAAAGCAGTCTAGCATTTTGGGAATTTCAGTCCCAGAAGGAGAGGAAGAAAAGGGGAAGGCTGAAAAGTGATTGGAAGAAGTAATAACCAAATTAAAAAAAAAAAAAAAAAAAAAAAAAAAAAAAAAAAAA
>NW_020171817.1:190022-205249 GCF_003031525.2 Neophocaena asiaeorientalis asiaeorientalis
AAAAGGAGTGGAAAAAAAAAAAAAACAAAAAAAAAAAAAAAAAAAAAAAAAGAAAACAAACAAAAAAAACCTATAAACTCACAGATCCAAGAAACTCAAAGAACTCCAAATAGAAAAATCATAAAATAACACCAAGGCACATGATAAAAAAAAAATTGATGAAAAACAGCGATAAAGTTAAAAATCAGCCATATAAAAAAAGACACATTACATACAGAGGACAAAGATAAACGTGATAGCAGACTTCTCAACAGGCCACTCAGAGTAGAAGTCAATAGAATGATATCTTTAAAGAGATATCTTTAAAGAGATATGCAGAAAGAAAAAAAATACTGACAACCTAAAATTATAATTTGAAAAATTAGAAGTTGAAAGTGAAAAATCTTTCAAAAATGGAGATAGACTTTTTCAGAAAAAACGCTGCATTTATCACCAGTAGACCTGCACTACATGCAAAGGTTAAAAAAAGTTCTTTAAGCAGAAGGAATTAGAAGTTGAAAGTGAAAGTTTTTCAAAAATGGAGATAGACTTTTTCAGACAAACAAAAGCTGAGAGAATTTATCACCAGTAGACCTGTATTACATGAAAGGTTAAAAAAAAGTTCTTTAAGCAGAAGGAAGATGGAAATTTAGATCTACATAAAGGAATAAAAAGTTCAAGAAATGGTAAATACATACATAAACATAAAAGACTTCTCTCTTTTTAAATTTCTTAAAACATAATTGATTGCTTAAAACAAACAAAATAACAGAATATTGAGGATTTGTAACGTATGTAGAAATAAAATATATGACAACAATAACACAAAGGACCAGAGGGAGAAATTGAAGTATACTTTGTAAAGTTTTTAGAGTATATGTGAAATTGGGAAGAATTTGAAGGTAGACTGTGATAAATTGATGGTAATGGAGATAAAATAAAATCATAAAAAATACACCATTAATCCAAAAGGTGGCAAAGAAAGAGGGGGAAAGGAACAAAGAACAGACAGGACAAAGAGAAAATAAATAGCAAAATGGTATATTTAAACTCAACTGTGTTAATAATTGTATTAAGTTTAAATGGTCTAAACAGTCCAATTAAAAGGAAGAGACCACCAGATCACTTAAAAAACCCAACAAAATCTAATTACACGCTATTTACAAGAACTCCACTTTATGTATGAAGTCTATAGTTACAGATACATCAAAAGTGAAAGGTTGTGTGTGGGCTTCCCTGGTGGTGCAGTGGTTGAGAGTCGTCTGCCTGCTGATGCAGGGGACACGGGTTTGTGCCCCGGTCCTGGAAGATCCCACATGCCGCGGAGCAGCTGGGCCCGTGAGCCATGGCCGAATGCCCTGCAAGCACTAATCAAAGAAACTAGAATGGCCATATTAATTTCAGATATAAGATGGCTTCAAAACAAAGAATATTACCAGAGAGAAAAAGGAATATTTCATAATGCTAAAGAGTCCAGTTCATCAAGACACGTAACGATCCTAAAAGTGCATTCCCCTAATAACAAAGCTTCAAAACACATGAAAGAAAAAAAAATGATAGAACTGAAAGGAGAAGTGGGCAAATCCTTAACGATGGAGAGTTCAACTATGAGTAATCAATAGAAGTAGATGGAAAGTCAGTAAAGATACAGAAGACTTGAGCAACACTATCAACCAACTTGACCTAACTGCCATTTATAGAACACTCCACCACCAGCAGCAGAATACATGTTCTTTTTAAGCACACAAGAAACATTCACCAAGATGTGACTCCAAAACAAGACTCAAATTCAAAATGACTGCAGTCATCCTGCGGTCTCTGACTGCAGTGGAATTAAACTAGAAATCGGTAAATCCTCAGATATTCCAAAATTAAACAACATACTCCTCAATAATCAAAAGGTCAAAGAAGAAATCACAAGGGAAATTTTTTAAATATTTCGAACTGAATGCAAATGAAAACATAACAAGAGGAAAGACCGGTGGTGAGGGGGAAATCTATACCATTTAATGGTTATTTAGAAAAGAAAAATGGTCCATACACCAGAGGGATGAGAGCACTTATTTATAATTTGGGCACTCAGAATTAATTTTAATTTGTAGATTTGGGGGCAAAGTCTCAATGACCTTGGAAGCCTGACTTCTCTCCCCCGCTTATCTCCCAGGAAAGGAACTCAAGCTCTTTTTAAATACGGGCATTTCTGAAACAAAGGTACCACTGCCTGTCAGCTCTGTGAAGAAGGAAGGCTGTGAACTAGCTCAATACCTCTCAAAGTTTAATTTGCCTATGAATAACCTAGAGATCTTGTAAAAATGATATTCTGAATCAAAAGATATGAGATTAGGCCTGAGATGATGCATTTCTAACAAGCTCCCTAGTGAGGCAGACCACACTTTCAGCAGCGGGGAACAAGAACCCTCTCCTCCAAACAATACATCAGCCTCTTTTTAACCAGGAACAATTTCTCCCACCGAATCTGGTTTTTTTTTAATTCCTCTTGTGTCCTCTTCCCTCTCTGGAGAAAATGCCAAGAAAAGGTCAGTGGGTGATGGGGGCAAAAGTTACTTAATAGAGAAGAGATAGGGCTGGCCACTGACTATTTGATCAATTAATTAGCAGGTGCTTGATTGAGATCAGGACTGGCTTTAATAACCATTACTTTATAAAAGTTCTGAAACCTTTTTGAATGCCTAAAATTACTTTGGACTCAGACCTTCTTTTTTTTTTTTTAACAGCAGTGCTATTACCACATATAATGAGAAATCTTAAAAATGAGGTTGGTTCTGTGCTTAACATTACCTGCTTCTGCAGCTTCATAGACCCTGACTCCTAGCTGACCCTGTTTCTTGATCCCCTGAGCTAGGTGTAGGTGTTCATTATACCCAGCAGGTAATACTCAGGCACACCATGGTCCCATAGAAGAGGCTAATAAGTAAACAAGAAAATACAAAGGGCAAGAGAAGAGGGGAGACCACGTGAGCTGGGCTTCATGGAACTATTCTGTACATCCATCCACAGTGATGAAAGGATGGTTGTATTCAGAGCTGTAAAATATTCTTCACTTTGGGGGACAAAGATTTTGGTTCACCTGCATCTTCCTTATCTGCAAATTGCCAATCCCAGCCAAGAAACCTCAGTGATGGGACACTAAAAGCTCTTTTTTGAACTTATTGCTTCCTGGCATGGAAAATTATGTAGAATTAAATTCACCCCCATTTTAAAAAAAGAGAAAACTTTCATTCCAGTTATAAATTCATTTCGATTACGACTTAAAGACTTCTCTAAGATAGACTGAATGACTGTAGATAGACTTTCTTAATTAAGTCACCCAGCAGAACAAGTGGAGAGTAAGTGCCCCCATATATGTCATGGAACCAGCCTGGCATTAAAAGTTTAAGTAATTCATATTCAGGATCTGGATTATACAGCTTTAGAACAGAAGCCAGCAAACTACAGCTCATGAGCCAGCCACCTAGTTTTATAAATAAAGTTTAATGGGAATATATTCCAATTAAACTCCCATTTTTTGAAGCACTGCTTCTGCACTACTGCAGAGTTAAGCAGTTGCAGCAAAGACTCTGCCTGCATCAGGCCCTTTAAGAAAAAGTTTCCAACCCCTGCTGTAGAAGAATGTGCAAGGACCAAGAAGTTTGAAGGAAGCAGAAAATTCTTACACTGAGCAGAAAGCTCTCAATATCACAGTACGAAATTTAAAGGAAGCACCTTTGTGAAGTAGTGAGTTTCCTGTAACACAAAGGGTTTAAGCAGCTCCTAGATGACCACCACCCTAGAACTGTGGTGAAAGGGATGGAGGGTTTCTTAAGTCACATCTGTGATTCTGCCTCATCTTATGCTATCAATGGCACAGAGGCCCCACACTGGACTTCTTGAAACGTAGTCTCACTTGACCCACAAAGAAAAACATCTTACGTCACAGCTAAGAGAATCTAAAGAAAACACGCATCTTGAAAAGGACAGCCCTGGGTATCTTCTGGTGGCCAGTTCGTCTATAATTGGCCCACAAAAGTGACTCTGCTGGACAGAAGCCATGTCTAATTCTGTGGCCATTACAGCTTTTAACATGCCGTGATTGCTCCACAGAGATTTGTAAATAATAATTTAATGATGTCTCTGTGTAATCCAGATTGCCAAATCTTTCTGCAGTCTTACTCATGGGCACAGAATGTACGTGTCAACCCAATTATAGACTTCAAAATATGTGCGGCACCACTGGATCTTTTACAACAGTAAGTATTGTTTTCTAGAAATCCAGGTGGGTGGGCTCATGGAGAAAGAAGGCCCAAAAAGTCAAAGATTCACCTTTGTTTTTCACTTCCTCACCATATTGCTTTTATAATGTAGCAAATTAAGAGGGCTTTTTTTTTTGAAGTTTCCAATTAAAGTATTTGACCTGTCTGCTGCATTTTAGTAGACTGAGCTAGGCTCCATTCTTCTGCCAGAGGAACACACTTTGCATTTCTCAAGCCAATTCTTTCTCTGACCAACTTGGCAGTGTGATTGGCTGGGCTCGCAGGTAGTAGTGAGAGCGGCACACTCCCAGTAAACCGTTCATTTTTATGGTGTTGGCTTTCACCTAAGTATCAGCAGGAGGCAATACCACTTGGTCAAGTCCGCCTTCAAGCGACATCAAAGGTGCTGAGCTTAACGTGGCTGAGTACGGACTAATCCAACAACATCTGAAGCTTTGGGTTGTAGCCAAGGACAAGTAGGCTGAGAATTTCCATTCTGGCTCCAGATTAAGAGTAGCTTAGGCAGCATCCTGAGATGGACCCATTCCCCATCACAGCTGAGACAGTCCAAGAAGAGACACAAGGTAGACAGAATCAGAGCTCTGACATCGCGGAACTGGGGCAGATGTGGAGGTAAGGAGGTTACCTGACGTTTAACCTCAAAGTGTTTGATGCCCGTGGAAACCAGACTAAAAAAGAAATGGTAGCCAAGTTATTAAAAATCTTACCATTTATTAAGGCTCTCTTTCAAATAAAGAATGTTCACTTTTTTTTTTAAAGAACAGAGAATTAAAAATATCAAAGAAACTTTGATTTTATTTTTTAACTTCAAATTCCAGAACCAGCTGGAAAAACCTCAAGATACACCTAGTGGAGGTCCCTGTATTTATGGAGTTCACTTAATTAAGTAGCGAAAGGACATGTAAAACACAAGCAAACCAGCCAATGAAAATGAAAATTTACCGTAAAAATCACTCTGGGGCATCTCAAGCTAAATCACGGCCATTGTGCAAGTTCAGGAATTCAGGAGGAAAATATTGGCTCAATATCTAGACTCAGAACCCTTCGGCTTCCTCACGCTGCCCTAATCATTCCCTCATTGATACACCCCTAACAGATTTCTACCACAGAAGCCCTACACTCCTGAAGTCCTGTGTAGCTACGCATCAGCCGCTCCCTCCTGAACAACCTTATGCTGGCATGACGTGGTCTCTAGATTTCAGTATCCTGGGCGCCTGGCAAAGCAGCCGGCACATAATAGGCACCTCCAACGTTTAAGGGGCTGGATATACAAATGGCACTGACGGTAGGAAAAGTGCCCTCAGCATACATGGGATCCCCTCTTTAGCCTCCCTGTCACCCATTCTTACCCAGTATCATCATTTGTGCCTTTGCTTCTATGAGTTCTATCATCTGCCTTTTTTTTTTTTTAACATCTTTATTGGAGTATAGTTGCTTTACAATGGCGTGTTGGTTTCTGCTGTATAACAAAGTGAATCAGCTATACGTATACATATATTATCCCACCCCTCTAGGTGGACACAAAGCACCGAGCTGATCTCCCTGTGCTATGCGGCTGCTTCCCACTAGCTATCTATTTTACATTTGGTAGTATTTATAAGTCCATGCCACTCTCTCACTTCGTCCCAGCTTACCCCTCCCCCTCCCCATGTCCTCAAATAAGTTCTCTACATCTGCATCTTTATTCCTATCCTGCCCCTAGGTTCTTCAGAACCTTTTTTTTTTTTAGATTCCATATATACGGGTTAGCATACGGTATTTGTTTTTCTCTTTCTGGCTTACTTCACTCTGTATGACAGACTCTAGGTCCATCCACCTCACTACAAATAACTCAATTTCGTTCCTTTTTATGGCTGAGTAATATTCCATTGTACATATGTGCCACATCTTCTTTATCCATTCATCTGTCGATGGACACTTGGGTTGTTTCCATCTCTGGGCTATTGTAAATAGAGCTGCAATGAACACTGTGGTACATGACTCTTTTTGAATTATGGTTTTCTCAGGGTATATGCCCAGTAGTGGGATTGCTGGGTCGTATGGTAGCTCTATTTGTAGTTTTTTAAGGAGCCTCCCAACTGCACCTGCCTCTTTAAATCCCACCCGCCCTTCCGGACACAGTGCTTCTCAAAGTCCGGTCCCATGAACAACTTGACTAAAAACCATTTAGGATGCTCCTTAAAATGCAGATTCCTTGGTGCCACAGCAGACACACTGCTTCAAACCATCTGGGAGGGAAGCCCAGGACGGCACATTTTAAACAAGCTCTTGAAATTATTCTGACACCCGTGATCTACGGACAAAGCATGTTTAACGTCCAGTCCAACCTGCCTTTAGAGGTCATCAACCAGGAGATGTCACATTGTCCGCTCTGCACTGAGGACTGTGTATGACGCATAACTATTTGGCAAAAGACTCCGGCCCTACATACGTGGTGACATAATGGGGTGTGGGCTGTTTCTTTAGAGGAGCGTCCCACAGGCCCGGTCGCAGCCGTAGGTGCGGGACCAGTGGCTCCCATGATGGTTTCAGGTGATGGTTGCTCTGACAACTTACTACTGATCTTGGGAAGCAATTTATTTCTCCCCCACCTATACTGAAAGCGGATCTGAGACAGTCTGCAGAAATACAGTTTTACAAAATACACATGAAGGAGGTGTGGAAATAGGAACAAAAGGAAAATAGGGCAAGAACGTAAGACAAGGTTAATATAGAAAAATAAATACCACACAATAAACGGAAATAGTTCTGAGTTTCCTAGTGACCAACAAAGATGGGGCCGGAACCATTTACAACATTCTCGACATTCACAAAATAAGACAAAAGCTGGTCAGAAAAAAAATCCTGAATTTCCCTAATACTGGCAACTTGAGCTAAGCAAAGCTTTGTATTCTGAAAAGCATACCCATAGCACAGAATGCCAATCCCTCCCCCTCCCCAGTGGAGGTGCAGCGATTCATCAGTGGTTGCCTTTTGTAGATGAAACACACACTAGATAATGAATATCTACAGGAACGTTCTAAGCACTTCGACTGAAGGATAGAAGACCAGTGGCATCAATGTGGGAGTTCAAGATGGTAGAACTAGAGATTATTCCTATTTTACTAAGATACCTGATTGGCTGAACGATGTAGGGATTTCCAGTTTTTTTTTTTTTTTTTACAGGTTCATCCTCTATTGATCCCAGGAATAGGACATCATTGTAACACAGCAGCATACTTGCAGTCCTAGAGACTAAGGCCATCACGGGATGCAAGAAAATTATAGACTATGGAAATCATGGGACTACGGAATTACAAAATTATAGGCCTATGGAATTGGAATGTTTCTCAGTACATGACGATTCAGACATCAACAGTGAATCTTGGATCATTCAGCTTGGGTAGGTTTAGTAACGGCCAACGTCTCCACCCAGTCAGAAGCAGACTGTTGGCACTGAGCTTATTCACAGGGTATCTGTGGTCCCCACAACTGGTACAGCCCCCAAACATCCTCCTTTATTTTACCTTACAATGACATAGTACTTCAGCTTTATAAATCTCTCTCAAAAACATTATCTCCTCAAGTTCCAGTGAGCACATAAAGCCTGAGAGCGTTCCAGAAGAACTTAAGAACCTATATGTACTGCCCAATGTTTTCCAGTTTTCTTTTTGGATGGTTTCCTACCCTCGGCATCAGAAGATGATGTGTTGAATAGTAGGACAAAGAACATGAAGATTTTCTTTTACGGCCTCTAATTGGAAACATATCCAACAGCAGCATCTAACTACCGAGCACTTAAGATGTACCAAGTGCGGTGCTAGGCTCGCTACAGGGAATCTCTCAATTAATCCTCATAAGCACCCAGAGAACTAGATGCAATTGCTGCTTCCTGTTTCTACAGGTGATAAAACTGAACCACACAGGACTAGCGGGTAAGGCTCACATCCAAACACAGGCAGTGTGCCTCCACCATTCAAATATTCTAATTCAAGGGATCCCAAGGGACCGAGACAAGTACCAAGACCCTGTGTAAATACCACCGTATCCATTTTTTATTGCTGCTGTAACACATCCCCACAAACTCAGCAGCTTAAAACGATGCGTATCTATTCTCTCACAGTTCTGTAGGTCAGAAGTCTGACATGCGTCCCACTGGGCTCAAATCAGGGTGTCGACAGAACCACTTTCCTTTCTGGAAGCTCTAGGGGAGGGTCTGTTTCTTTGCTCTTTCGAGGTGTTGGCAGATTTCAGTTCCTTATGGTTGTTGGACTGGCATCCCCGTGTCCTCGCTGGCTGTGAGCTGAGGGCCGGTCCCAGCTTCCAGAGGCCACTGCAGGCCTGGGCTTGAAGCTGCTCCTTCCTCCATCTTCAAAGGCATCAGAAGCGGAAGAGTCCCTCTCACCCTTGGAATCTCTCTTCCTCTCCCTCCATCGCATGCCTCTGGCTCTGCCGCCTCTGCTTCTGTCTTCAAGGGCCCCCATGAATCATCATCCAGGATAATCTCCCTATTTTACAGCAGCTGTCTAGCCATCTGAATCCCCTTTTTGCCACGGAGGGTAACATATTCCCAGGCTAACACCAGGGGGCAGGTACCACAAGGGCCAGAATCCTGCTACTGCAAACACTCCCAGCGGTGACCATCCATACGATGGTCTCACACACAGGGTGGGCCTGTGAACTGTACACTGTAAATGAACCTTTCTTAGGAGGAGCTCCTCATGTGATTAGCCGGGGACGTAGAAAGGAGAAGAGCGTGTCACCTGCTTGGATTGGCACTGGCTAGTTCCCAGCCCCAGGAGATGAAACCTCTTCCACGCTACCTGTCACAGGAACGTTCTCTGCACCTTGACCACAGTTCTACGCTCCCAAGTAGGTGTTTTTAATTGTAAGGAGAAAGGAGGGAAAGTGTTCCAGGAAGACCAGGTTAAGTCTATTTAAATCATAACCTTTCAGATTTTAGTTCCCGGAAGGAGTCCTTTTTCCACCAGTGATTATCTCGTAGGTGTGACTCATAAATCTGTCACCTAATTTCCCCTCTTTATTAAACCTTCTAAACTTAACTGAAGGAAAGGAAAATTGCAGGAATGCCTGTGATTTCCAAATTCACCAGCAGAAACCCACTCCTCTCTACCCTCGGCCTGAAGGTCATGTCCCCGCCATGAATTAATCACATCCTCCTTGATGCTCCCATAATATTGTTTTTACCTCTATCATAGACACCACAATACAAAAGGGTTTGGGGTCAGGGCTAGGGGTCTATGCAGCTCCACCTCTCCCTGACCCTACTGTGGTCAGCACCTAGCCGGGTGCCTTCAAGGGACTCCATAAACACTGGACAAACAATTCAACCTGTCATTTCTAACATGGAAGATAATCCCTGGGTTTCAGGAAGCTTTTCTTCAGGGTGTACCACCCAGGACGCCTCAGATGCCATCTAGTTAGAGGCACACTCTCTACCACTCTATCTCCGAAAATGTAAAATGATGCAACAGTAGAACCAACATCCTTCTGTCTTCATATGCTATCTGTCAGCCTTTTACAAATAGATCTTTTTTGCATTCTGTGGAGGGTACATAGATATTCACTATAAAATCTCTCCATTTTTCAGTACGTTTGAAAATGTTCACAACAAAATGCTGGCCAAAATTAAGAGATGAATCATAACTTGGAATTTGCTTCCCCGAAAAGGTGTGGAAGTCAATCACAATATTTGCAAGCATCAACAAGGAGGAAGCCAAGAACTCATCGTGGAATTATAAACGAAAAGCTCTTAGGTAAGGGTTCGGTAAAACATGTTTGCTGCCCAGTAGGAAAAACCATGTACTGTAGTCGACCTTAGAATCATGGAAATAAATTCCTCATTCCAGTGAAACATCCTGGTGACATATTTTATTTTCACAGAGTGAAACGGGGCTACCCCAGTTGTCCCTGTGGTGTTTAGGGATGCAAGGTGGCATTCTGGAAGGAGTTTCAATTCTGAACTCAGTTTCCTGTGAGCCAGGCCCCAAGCACCAGAAAAGCCACAGAAAAGGATCGCCAGATGGGGGAGACAGAGGGATCAGGTGTGTGGGAAGGAGCGAGCATTTCCACTGTCCTGAAAACAAAGGCCTCTAGGAAAAGAGAAGCCAAAAGGATGAGCCATCTGCTTCAGAAGAGTGTCTCATGTCATCCAACCCTGAGAGGACAGAGGAAGTGCCGTAGTTAGAGAACACCCTACAGATGCAAGATAAATCGTGCTCCTTACAAGAGCCAGAAGGGAAAAAAATGAGGTGTAAATAGTACAAAGGCTGAGACACCGTAACCTTACAATTCCCAAATAATGCAACATTACACAGGGTTACTTGTTCCTAAAGACGGCCAAAGTTAAAAAATAAAAAACAAAACACTCAACTAGCCAGGATGTGGAAACAACCTAAGTGTCCATCAACAGATGGAAAAAGAAAACATGGGATATACGTACAACGGAATAGTATTCAGCCTTAAAAAGGAAGGAAACCCTGCCATTCTCGACCATGTGGATGAACCTGGAGGACATGATCCTAAGTGAAATAATCCAGACACAGAAGGATGAATACTGTGTGATCGCACTCATATCTAGACTCTAAAATAGCCAAACTCGTAGAAGCAGAAAGTGGAATGGTGGATGCAAGAGGCTGGGGGAGAGGGGGGAACAGGAAGATGTTGGTCCAAGGGTACAAAGTTTCACTTACAAAAGATGAATAGGTCCCTGAGATCTCCTGCACGGCGATGCGACTACAATAACCATACTGTAATGTATGCTTGAAATCTGCTAAAAGGGTAGATCTTAAGTGTTCTCACCACAAATAAAAGAAAATGTAAATTATGTGAGGTGATGGGTATATTGCTTGATGGTGACAATATTTCACAATATATCAAATCATCACCATGGGGCTTCCCTGGTGGCGCAGTGGTTGAGGGTCCGCCTGCCGATGCAGGGGACGCAGGTTCGTGCCCCGGTCCGGGAGGATCCCACATGCCGCGGAGCGGCTGGGCCCGTGAGCCATGGCCGCTGAGCCTTCGCGTCCGGAGCCTGTGCTCTGCAACGGGATAGGCCACAGCGGTGAGGGGCCCGCGTACCGCAAAAAAAAAAAAAAAATCATCACCACGGACGCCTTAAATATATACAATTTCTATTTGTCAATTACACCGCAACCAAGCTGGAGAGTATATCAATAAACTATTTATTTGGGGTTGGGAGGTGTAAAGGGAATGTCAACTGTATAATATATCTTCCTCTACATTTACCTATATTTAAAAGTTATAAAATTCACAAGGTTATCACTTGATGGGACTTACAAGTCTCGAATCATTTTCATAGTTCCCGTGGCTACATCCTCGCATTTCATCAAATAAAAATGTGAAAGTGGGGCTTCCCTGGTGGCGCAGTGGTTGAGAGTCCGCCTGCCGATGCAGGGGATGCGGGTTCGTGCCCCGGTCTGGGAGGATCCCACGTGCCGCGGAGCGGCTGGGCCCGTGAGCCGTGGCCGCTGGGCCTGCGCGTCTGGAGCCTGTATAGATTTGCTACTTCTCTGGCCTCTATCGATGCCATCTCTCCCCGTTCCCTCCAGGCTAAGGCTAATACATATCCTGGAAATGAAAGTGTTTTTGTCTGGCATACTCTAGTAGGGAGAGCAAAACTGAAGTGGGATAAGGAAGAAAAAAAAAAAAAAAGTTCTCTGTTCCAGGACCTACCTGTCCTCATTATACATAATTTAAGTACTGAAGAGTTGTTTAATTTTAAACAACTTTTCTAACAGCCTATAAAAAGAAACATCCCATCTTGCATGCGCTTACACTGACTTGACATTTTTTTCCGACCTATTTGGACGCACTTGCGCCCACTTCAGCCGTCTCTCTGGATTGGCTGCTCCGAGTTTTATTCTGCATGATTCGTTTCACCGATGGTCTGGAAACACAGGGAGGCAATAAGGCACGTCTGTTTCGGACACCCACCCAAGAGACCACCCTCCCTCTGGCCAGACCTCGCTACTCCTGGGCAGGGGTATCTCAACTCTGCCCTTGGCTTTGATCTGGTTTGGGTATTTAAACGCTCCCTGTTGCCCAATGGGGAGCTGAGTGACTCTGATTCAACAGACATGATGTCACCCCCTCAGCCCTTATGTAAACAGAGTGACTAACACCTTCACGACAGAAGCCAAGCCAGCAGCCTCCTGGAGAAGCTGACAAGATAAGTATTTGGCGTTGACACCTGCAGGCGGAGTCGGAGCGTAAGCAGGAAACTTAAATTTAGATCAAGCAGCACTTCTGACTCCGATGAATACTTATTAAAGCCATAATGACATCAGATAGAGGGAAAACAACATCTCTCCTCCCTGAGGCCTTTTTTTCCCCCTCCACCATCTACAAAGTCACAGAACATAAACCCCAAAAGAAGGCAACATTTTGTTTTATAACCACCAGTGAAATGGAAGTTCGTAAGCACTCCTCAGATCTGCAGTGTTTCACCATTTAGAATTCTCTCATTCAAATAAATGATGTTACTGGTGTTGAGAGAAGGAAGACCACACACAGTCATTATATTTTAGAGAAAGTGACCCTCATCCATCCCATGAGCATCTATTGAGTATCGTGTAAGGTAAGGCACAGCGCTGGGTACCTGCGGGGAGAAGGGGTGTTGGGAGGCACAAAGCATTGCATGACAAAGAATCAGAGAAGTCGGTGTTGAAGGCGATTTGCCCAGATCCACCCAGCTGGCAGGGAGAGCACCCACACTGGAACTTAAGGCTCCCAGCTCCCTCCTCTAGGCCACACGGAGTTCATGTGCAAACACACCTGAACTGTGAACGCCACTCCATGCTGACCTGCACTGGGGAAGGTCACTAGACCCCAAAGAGTCATGGCACGTTTTAAGCAAATTCCCGAAAGGATTCCTTGCTAAGATGGCATTTGAGCCGGGGTTTAAAGAACAGGTCGAACTGAGAATGTGAAATGGGAAGCGATGCAATGCAAATGGGAGATATCAGGAGAAAAGGCCACAGGAAGGAAATCACGGAGCAGACTTGGTTGGTTGAATGACAGTGGGACAAAGAGGAAGGGAGGGGATGAAATGCAAAGGGCATGGAGTCAGAACGGCATCCTGGCTTCCTTGCTGGCTTCCTTAGGGGCCATAAGGATCCAATGAAGGTGATGGAGGGGAGATAACAGATCACATCTGTGCTACAGAGACACCGAGCTGGCGCTGATGCAAGGGTGGATTAGCAGGAGGGCAGGCCGGCATAGAAGTCCAGGCCAAACTCATAAAGACCTCATCTGGGAAACGTGGGGAGAGAATGGAGGAAAAAGATGGGGGGACGCGAGTGAGAGATTTCAGAAGCAGAAACAGTAAGTCCAGCAACTGCTTGGGTGTGGCAGTGAGGACAGAGATTGAGGGTGACCCTGAGCAATGAGCACCCTGGCTCTCAACCCTTTGTCAGCACTCTCGCGTCCACGCAGGCTTGTTCAAGTGTAGATTCCCACAGCAAAGCCCCTGAGTCCTGGCAAGTCCAAGAAGGTTTTCATTGCACGTCAATAAAAATGAGAGATCTCTGGGCTTCCCTGGTGGCGCAGTGGTTGACAGTCCGCCTGCCGATGCAGGGGACGCGGGTTCGTGCCCCGGTCCGGGAAGACCCCACATACCATGGAGAGGCTGGGCCCGTGAGCCATGGCCGCTGAGCCTGCGCGTCCGGAGCCTGTGCTCCACAACGCGAGAGGCCACAGCAGTGAGAGAGTGAGAGGCCCGCGTACCGCAAAAAAAAAAAAAAAAAAAAAGAAAGATCTGGGCTGCCTCTGAAACTCTAGCCCGCGTCCCGCAAAAAAAAAAAAAAAAAAATAGAGAGATCTGTGCTGACTCTCAAACTCTGTGTGACTGTCCTGCAGTGAGACGAGTACAAAAGGGAGACTGTCCAGACAGTTTGGTAGCAACTTGACCAATCATTTTATATCGATGGAATCTGATCATTAGAAATTGAGGCTTGATTTTATACGTATTTTGCTTTTTCCATTTCACCTCTCTAATCGTTCATTTTTAATGAATTTGACAAAAGTATGGGTCCACAGAAATTTAGACATTTTAAAAAACCCAACTGGGTCTTGCACAAAGACGGTCTGAGAAGCAAACTTTGACTACACTTTGAATGGATGGGTAAGCAAAAGGGAAGTACACGAGGAGGGGCTCCGAGCTGAGATACCTCCCTGTCGCTGACATCTGGCTGCCTGAATCCACCAGCTGCCAGGGTCGCCATCACCATGGTCCACTCAGCCTGCACGCGCCATCACTGAAGGCTGGCACCTGGCCACCATCACGCCCTGTGGCTGCACGTCATCTCCTAACTCCTACATCTGAGCGTGCTCCCCCCACCCCTCGAAACTCACGGCCATCTCAGCCCCATGTGTAGGTCGAGTGCCACATGCCAACCCTCTGAATCTTTTGCTGTTTTTCAGGAATGTCCCCACACAGCAATCTGGAGGATAGAAAAAGAACGAAGAGGGTGCAAGCAGAGTTACAGAAGCTAAGGAATTTCTTAGGACTGTACAGCGGGGGGTAAGGAGTGTCAGAGGGATAAAGGCTTCCGGACAGGAGGGTGAAGACTCAGGGCAGAGTGGTTAGTTGCCCCTGATAGAAGAATGTCCCCAGAGTGATGGGGACAGAGGTCAGACGGCAATGGGACAGGAGAAAATGGGCAGCAAGGGAAGAGCAGCTTCCCTGAATGGCAGGGAGGCGGGGGAGAGAGCTAAGCAACTTCACCAGAGTGTTCTATCGTGTGACTGGGTGCTATCTGGAACATTAACCCTACTCTAAATAATAATTTTCTCCCCAAATCTCCAAATTCTCCCCTATCTATCTGCTTTTATAGCTGTAAGTTTGAAGCTATAAAAGTCTGTTTTTGCCTTGCTGAGATAATAGGATAATAAGTGACATCAGTCATTCTTTAAGGCAAAAGGCCATAAAGAAATACAATACTGTCATTTTCTTAC